>NW_017306797.1:972618-1081529 GCF_000935625.1 Nanorana parkeri | reverse complement strand
TCAAAATGAAAATATTGCCCGTTTTCCTGTACTATCTCAGGCTTATGTTGTAAAAATGTGTATACAAAACTTTAATAAAAAGAATTTATAAAAAAAAATAAAAGCATAATTTCCAGGGCTTGGAAAATGTACTTGTCCTCATGTCTCCGACGAGAGGACGCCGGAGCCGGACGAGTAGCTTCCCAGCCGGCCATTGTAATTAAACGGCCAGCCAGGAGCTTCTTGGATGGCGGTTAACCTTTAAGCGACCGGGCGTCTGTAGAGAAGACCGATCACTTGTATTAGCTGCGGTTTAAGTCGTCCCCCCGCTGCTGTTACTGCCGCTGCCAGTCCCGAGGTCCGCTGTGCCCAGGAACGGCATGGCTGCTCTGTGACAGGAGATCAAAGGGAGAACAGTACACAATCTCCCTCTGACCTCACAGATCCCTGAATGCAGGAAGTGATGTATATTTACCCGACGTGACCCCATCTTTTATGTTGTTACCAAAAAAATGGTAAGAATAAATGTTTTATAACATAACGTAGGGAAAACTGCTTTTTTTTCCCCCAAAAATGTATGGTACTTTTTTCATTATATAGTAAAAAAAAATAACCCCCCCAAGTGGTGATTAGATACCACCAAAAACAAGCTCTTCGTGTCCCAAAAAAAAAACGTTAAACTGCACGGCTATAGATTTTTTTCAAGCCCTGATCATTACCCAGGAATGAAAAAAGAAAAAAAAAAAAAGAAAAAAGGAAACTGTCCACAACCACCTGAAGGCTGGTGCAAACCTGGGCGAACCAGGAAGCACGCCCCGAAACTGCGCGATCGTGTGGACTTGCGTGGTCCCATTGATTGCAATGGGGTTACATCAACGTTGCACATTAAAAACAAAAAAGAATACACAAGATTCACCCGGCGCCAATAGAAAAAGGATGGCAGCACCAGCGGTGGTGTGCAACTCCGTGATCGCACAGCAATCCGTGTGCACAATTGCCACGCGGTCACGGATTGCACAAGTGTGAAACTGGCCTGAATGGAAAGCAAAAAGCATGCAGATTAAACATGCCTCCCATAAGATACGAATTGTCTCGCTGTCTCTGGCTTCATTACTTGGGACTCATTGAGAAGATACAAGCATGCAGCAAAATAGGTCAGAGTGAAGGCAGAACACTGGATTTGTACAATTATTCCAGGTCAATGACTCAAAAGAACTGGAACCAATGGATTAGCATGCCAGTTACACAACTAGAATTTTCAAAAGAAGTCATCTACAGATTTCTCCCAAAGTACTGTAATTTTCCTTAAAATGTTTCCACTTTTGCAGCCCAATTGGGAGAACACCTATGTCATATTTGTTACATGTTCCCATTCACATGACAGAACTAAGAATAATTTAAAAAAACCAAAAACAATGTTTCTTACATATTACTTTCTCTTTCTAAAAAAGAAATCTTCCTCTAGGTTGTATTGTTCTCTGGAATGCAAGTGGGGTGGGAAGGTTAAAAGGGAAATTGCACTTAAAAAATAAATACACTTCTTCAAAAAAGAAAAAATATGCATTTAGTATTTGTCTGCGTAGGAACCATTACCGCATTGCAACCACAAATCAGAGGATCGCAGGTGCAATGCTCTGGCTCCTGCAGACTCTTCCTTACTTCCGTCCACATGCATACCAGGTACAGACACTCATTAGCATGGAAATGGGAGGAAGTGTCAATGGCCTATGCACTTGTCGACGTCACCGCACTTTCATTGCATACTATCACAGTGGCTGATGGGACTTAGTTTGTCCATTCACAGACCTGGCTGTGTGGGCAGAGACACACAGTTGCACTGAATTAAAAAAATTATGTTCATCCTTGGGGTTTACATATACTTTACACAAGAACGGTAAGAATTGACGGCAAGAAGAGGCAGTAAAATAAACTGCTCAAATTATACAAAGGCTGCTTTCAAGACGGTTGCAAGCTCACAGCATGAAAAGAAAAAAAAATAGTTTACTGTTCGCATATGTACCTAGAATCTATAAGCAGTAATCCACATGTCATAATATGCATTATGATTACATGCAGTTTGGGATAGATCACCGTCCCTGGACGCATGACAGCAGCCGCATCTAAACAGCATATCTGGGATTCCTGCTGCAGGAATCCGTAGGTTCATGCGGCAGGAATCCCAAAACCCAGAGTGTGAATGGGGCTTAAAAAGGAGAACTACAGGTGAGTGATTTCCACTCATCCTCATAGTTAGAGCCGACCTGTGACAAAAGCTGTCACAGGTCGGCTCTATCGATCAGGAAGTGAGCAGAAACATGCAGCCGATCCGTTCACTTCCCGATAGTCACCGCTTCCCGCAGGGATTCCCCCCTCCTGTCACCGATCCTCCAGCGCCGAGTGGAGCAAGGAACAGGAGAGGGGGCGGGCATAACTGGCTCTGCCTCTAGATAGGCAGAGCCAACTGTCACTCACGCAGCTGGGTGGATCCAGACAGTATCGCCGGGATCCGTCCCGGCTGCGGCACTCAGTATATCGCACTCAGTATATCGTGTATATCCTGTGCCTGCTATATGTCCTCCCGTGACCCGAAAGAGAACTATGGGGAAAAACACTTACCCCATAGTTCTCTTTTAAGTGCTCATTTTGTCTAGGGGAATAAAATAAAGCAGATATACTCACCTGAATCTCGGTCACGTGGCGGTCAGCACTCTACTCTCTCTCACCCCCCTCTGCATCTTCAGTTAATGGACCTGCATACGTAATGACAACAGTCCTTGGACTACTGGAGCCCGGGGAAGAAGAGGCAGTGGGGGCCCGTCTAGCAGCTCAAAAGGAGCTGGCGGCAATAAGGAGCTTTAATATTGTCCTGTAGATAAAACAATCATTTATCCTTGCAGTGCAGGAGTAGCCCCTCTGCAAGTTTTTGTTTGCCCTGAGTTCTTCTTTAAAAAGGTACCGGCTGGCTGGCACTTGATAGCATCTAGCACACAGGAGGAGTTTAATTTGGCACATTCAGCCACAGCACGGATTTACTGTATTTACACTTAGACTTGTTTTAGTATCTCTCCCACCCCCGGCTATAACCATATATTAACATCATTACACAATATAATTCAGGGGAAGATAAAAGCGGTCAGGACATACCAGTAGCAGATGGAAGGGAAGCCATGTCTACATACTGAATGTGAGCTTTGAGGGCCTGCAGGGTTGGGTAGAAAGCACAACGGCATGATTCAGGGGGATGGCTGACGATTTATGACTCTTTGACAGATAAATGTCACTGGGGCCCGAAGGACAGACCATGAATGGAAGGTAAATAACGGAGAATGAATGGGATCCGGACAGGGGAGGAGGGAGGGACATTCACACAGCTCCACCGCCAAAAAGAAGTCTAAGTTTTGTTTATCATTATGTTGTATGATGAGATACCATTTGTGGAAACATTTAGAATACTTATCTGAATACACAAAGAGTAGAGATGAGTGATGAGACTCTGGTAGCCAACTTGAAAATGTCGGAAGGTTCGATCTGATGGAGAACCAAAATCTGAGAAGAATATAAACTCTGAAGAGGACATCATGGCTGAAGCCTCAACAAAAGTATGGAACCCGATGATGCTTTTATATAAATCCCCATCCGGTCATCTGATTGCACATATCTCCATTTCTCAAAACTACATTTCCGCAAGCAATGATAATGTTACATTGTTCAGACACTGAATTGTAGTTCAGAAGGTAGGCTCCGTGACAGCTATGACACAGGGAAGTGCATATTCACAGGGCTGAGTAGAATTGTGTCAGTGCATTGAGGAAGTACATCCGATGGGCATCTTCAATAAATAAGTTAGTTTACGTCAATAAGCAAGTTTGCAAACTTCTAGACCGATAGAGTTATTGGGAGTGGAATAGAACTTTTAGAACAAAGATACCCTTTATAGTGCATCTTAACCCAAGATGAAAACATTAAAATTACTAGACGTGGTGGCTGCGCTTCGTTTCCCCCGCAATTTTTTCCCCCTGTTGATCTTCCTAGTAACACATTTTCTGTTCTGTCCACTGTACTATAGAGAAGCAGCATTGTCACACTAGGACATGAGTGTGTAAGGACTACAGAACAACCCCCCTTCCTCATCTCCATAACATATGGGGGAGCATGTTAATGAGCTGAAACTCTGACCCTCAGTCTGTCCCTCTACTTACACACTGCTCAGAGTAGCCTGGAATATGCACAGAGGTCTTCACCAAAGAAACAGCTAAAAAAGGTAAGAAGCAGATGTAAAAAAAAAAAAGAAGAAGTTCTGCTGTGTGCATGGGAACACAAACAAATAGGAGGGGTTTTCTTGAAATACACTTCATCCAAAACTGAAAGCTTAAAAAAGGCCATTCCCACTTCTATGTTTATGTGTTCCCATTCACACAGCACAACTAAAAATATACTTCTTACCTTAGAGGATTCTTGGCGAAGGCCTTTGTGCAGATTCCAGGCTACCCTGAGGAGTTTGAAATGAGAGGATGAAACTGAAATGTCTCTCATTAACATACACGGGGGGGGGGGAATTTATAAAACTGGAGCAAACAGACTCTGGAGCAGTTACCCATGGCAACAAATCAGCCTCTCTCTCTCTCTCATTTTTAAATCTTAGCGGAGCAGATTGGCTGCAGTGCCAATATGCTCCAGATTTTGTCTACTCCAGTTTTGATAAATTCCCCCCATTGCCTCTACGTCTTTAAAAGGAGAATTATGAGGAGAGTGAAAAAATCCCTCAGCCTCATAGTTCTAGCCGACCTGTGACAGTGAAACTGGATAGGCAGAGCCAGCTGTCACTCATGCAGCTGGGTGGATCCAGACAGTAATGTCGGGATCCGTCCCGGCTGCGGCGTCTCAGTATACCGCGAGCTGTAGCTTGCGGTATACAGAGCTTAGGGTGACGGGAGGACGCTAGTTTGTGTCCTCCCGTTACCCTTAGGAGAACTATGGGGAAAAGCCCTAACCCCATAGTTCTCCTTTAACCCTTTGTTAGGACAAACAGATTAGTTTACAACTGATAATAAATCTGCCAGCACAGACAGGGTCAATTAAACATTACATAGGTGGATGATAGGTAGGATATTTATGCAATTAAAAAGCACCAATTTTTGAAGATTTTTTTCCTTTAAGTTACACAATGTAAATATAAATATGTTATAAATATAAAGTAGATGGCATCCCAATTTGGCTGCATAAGTAGAAGTACACGTAGAAGTACTTTAGGAGTATGGGAGGGTTAGAACCGCTGGACGTTTTTTTTTTTTCTTCTTCTTTTGGGTCCCCATCCATGTCCTATTGGGAAGATTTCCCTTCACTTCCTGTCCCAAAGTCACAACAGGAAGCAAAGAGAAAATCTCTCCAAAGTGAGGGAAATCCCGGGTGGTCAGCGGGGTCACCAGAACTAGCGTCCTCATTGGAAGATTTCCCACCTATTCCTGTTCTGATGACAATCAAAATTTTGGGATTTCCTTTCACTTTAATAATAACGGTCACTAAGGCAAACAGGGAGGGTGAATCTCCCCGACGGGGACACAGACCAGACAAGTGTTCTAATCCCTTTCCACTCTATACAAAAGTCAAAAATGTTCTGGCTTCAGTTACATGTGAGTGAATCTTTTATACAACCCCCACCCTTACAACATCTCAGGGTTACTGCACCTTTAAAGTGAAAAGGTTTTTAAGCCATTTCAAATGCTGATGAAATCACTTACAACGGATGCTGCTCCTTAAATGTTTAAAAGTTTTAGCTTCCTGCAGAATTAGCTAGTCCCCTGAGCACTGGCCCAGATATCTGGGTTTTAGGTTGGCTCCTTTCCCATTCAGGGTCCTATGGAGACACCCTCGTGTGTGTTCGTAACCCGTGTGCGTCGCCACAAAACACACAGACAAAGCAGGGCAAGTTACTCCCTTCCTCCCCTCTCCTCCTTCCTCAGCTCTTCTCCAAGCTAGTAGATGAACAGTTGCTGGAGACTGCGCTGTCCCTTGTGATCTTAGCCCTCGTTCACATCTGAACGTTTTGTAGCGCGTTTTACGCTCGACGAACGCTCTACAAAACGCTCAAAAATATAAATCCCATTGTATTCAATGGTCTCGTTCCCACCTTGGCGTATTTCCGCCCGTCCCTAACGCACTACAAAACGGCCCACGCCTGAAAAGGTACAGGTACTACTTGTGGGCCGTTTTCATTATGACTAAGTGGCTGAGCAAAAACGTAAAGACATTTTGCTGGGCGATGTAGACTTGTATGATCTGGATTCATTATTGAAGAAAAGTTTAGGGAGTTTCATTTCAGTACAGTCATCATGTGTCTCAGTGTCAATACATCAAAAATAAATCCAGACTCGGGACATACATGGCAGCGCACATGTATATTAGACATACACAGCTTGTAACAAGTGTACAGGGCACGCCGCTGACTCAAAAGCTAGGAAGCAAACAGGGAAAACTACCTGGAATTTGTAGCTGCCCTTCCCTAAATCCACCCAGACACCACGCTACAGTCCCTTCAACTTCCTAGCACACCCTCCCCCGACATTCTCATTTATTGTGGAAGGTCTAATTATGGCGCCCTGAACAGGCAGATTAAATGAGTGTACAAAGTTCACCTACAACAAGCAGATAATGTCCTCGCTTCTTTTAACTCTCCGTGTACCACTGCAATCTATGCCATGTAGATTTAGCAGCACAATAATGAAGTGAGAGGGTCATTGCATCTTGTTTTTGAGGGGAACGGAGTTGGGGAAAGCCCTTATAAATAAGGTTTTCATTGCAGTCTGACTTGTGTCAGAGCTGGGGATATGCACCCCTCTATATGTCCTGTGGCCATTGTCGCTGGAATGAAAAAGTGATGGCAAATCTGACATTTTACACCCAAACAACCAGAGGTGAGGGTGAGGCCTCTTTCACATGCTGTTCCGATTAGGTCCACCTGTGTTTTCTGGTGGACCTGATCAGAAAGCTCAGTGGTAGTCTATGGGCCTGTATCCATTTACATCAGATTACCTCAGACTCCATCTAGGTCTGAAAAAAAAAATGAAAAACATTCAGAGTTATTAACAAAAGGGTGAAGAGTTTGGAGAAGACATGAGAAGGGAACAATCTAGGACAACATCGCTGAACTGGAAAGTGAGCTGAATTGGAGAATTTTTCCAAATCAGCTATTTTGGCCTAGATCATTAAAGTGACATTAAACCCTCAGATTTTTTAGCATACACCATTACTGTAATGTGTGCCTTACTGTAATCCATGGTTGTTTCCCTTCTCTTTGCTGCTCTTCCTTTTAAATCCTTATCTCTTCTCATGCTTGGGGAGAACTTCCCTTTGCAGCTGAGTGCCTCTTCCTGTAGTGCTGGCTCAGGTTGTGAACCTACACACAGACACCATGTATCCATTTCAGAGACAAGGCAGTCTGCTGCAAAACAGAAGTTCTGCCCAGCATGAGAACAGATACAGATATAAAAGGAAGAGCAGCAAAGGGCACACATTACAGTATTGTTTTATGTTAAAAAAATCTGAGGGTTTAATGTCACTTTAACTTCTGCTGCCTTCTCCAATATCTTCACCCTTCTGTGAATAACCCTGTCAGTTTTGATGAACCTGATCGTGACGGATTGGAAGTAATCGGATGTAAATGGACACGTCTGCTTACATTCGGCAGCCCATAGATCGAACATGGGTCCAACAGTTTTTCTTCTCACAAGATGCAGGAAAAAACTATAGGGGCATGGATGTCACTGATTTGTGTTCTGTTCTTTCTGATCAGCAGGAGTTCTTTGAACGCATTCCCTGCTGATTGGAACAGACGCCGCCCGTGTGAAAGGGGCCTAAAGAAGAGGCGTGTTCACTTGCTCAGCCGCTGCGAGTGCTGAGTTAGCAAACCGCCGCTGAATGCTGTGCTGCAAGTCGGCGCTCAGCACTGCTAACTTAGCACTCACAGCGGAAGTGAATGTGGATGCAGAGTGCCGAGTGTGACAGAGAGGTGGGGACAGAGCACCATCTGCCATATTTACTGTGGGCACACCTGGCAGCATGGGAGAAAGGTGCCTGTACCCCAATGGAGGAAATCAAACCTACAATTGAATGTTTTCGTGGACGACCACACCAAATATTTGTTGGTGGGAAAAAAAATTATCATCCGCCATTTTTCTGACCATTGTGCAGCCGAAGCGTTCAGTGAAGCTGCTGCAGAACAGCTACTCGCTTGGCTAAGGAACTGAGCAGGCCTTCGGGTATACACGGTTAGAATTTCAAAATGAACAAAAATCGATTTTTGAATGTTTGTTTCACTTTCTATGAATGAATGCATGAATGAATGAATGAAATCAATGATAGATTATGACCGCAGTGACAAAACAAATTAGTAGGAGCACGTTGGAAAATGTTTCTCAAACGAAATGTGAATGTGGTTTTCGTTCAGGAAACTCCATTCATTCCAAAATCAAATAATAAACGGCAATTAAAATCAAACAAAATTTTAGCCTACAATCGCCAAGTCTTTGATGGCATTATCAAACATTCCGACTGTATTGTACGTACGAAAGACTACCTGTGTATACCTACTTTAATCTTCCAATGGGAACACCTGTTTCAAGGACAACGGTAAGAGGGGAGTTCCTCTCACTTAAAAGTCTCTAGGACAGGAAGTGAAGGTAAATAATCCCAATGGAACATGGGCAAAAAAAAAAAAAGGAATTTTAACCCTTCCATACTCAATAACAAAACAAAAAAAAAAGGGAAAGTTTAGACTATACATACACTGCCATATAGCACACTGAACTGGACTATAAAGTGAGCCACTGACATGAGAGGACAGCTGGCCAGCAATAATGTCACATCTATTAGGAGGCTCCATCATTGTCAGCCGACCATTGTCTAGGAATCTGATTGCATGGTTTACAAAATGTATTTGTTTCCTTTGCCCATGCCCAACCCTAACAGCCCTACCAAGGGGATCATTATCTGATCTACATGATGCAGGATATAAGAGACCACCGACATCGATTCTCAATGGTGTGGATATAGATGGCAGTCAATGGGCAAATGTGGACCATTATCACCAAAAGAGAAAGTGAGGTCACATCTAAAAACTTTTGAGTTGTCACCAAAACAAAGAGGGGAGGAAAAAAAATCCTCCAAAAGGGGAAACCTTTTCCTTTAAAAACTCTCTGCCCCATTGCCACACAACAGATTATGTTCCCTGCCTCTTCTACTGATAGAGAGAAAAAGCTCTATGCTGCCGGCTATTGCCAATCGTCACAGAACGCTGCAAGGTCACTACGAGACTACAAGAACTGTGTATTTTGCTAAATCAATGACAGGGGAGTTCTCTGCTCCCCTGTCACCACCTATAGTTCCACCCACAGCTCTGCCCACCCAGCTGCTGTGGAGGAGTAAATTATTAGAGACCACAGGGCCAAAAAGAGTCATGCAAGACTTGATCCCTATCCAGGTCATGCAATTGTGCCTTATAGCCCTATATATGTCAATCTTTCTGCCTGCAAAGTAAAGAAAAATCCACTGCGTAGCCTCCGCTCATAGTACATCTCCTGCCATGCTTTCGGCTGCCCATCACATCAGAGATGCGTTTATGACAGATTCCATCCCCTCTCTGTTAGAACTACAGAACACCTCTCCTCATCGCCATACCATAAGAGGGAGGTGTTCTGAAGTTCACTGCTTAAGATTTCAGCAAAGGCAGAGTGCACAGGACGTTTGTCAGACTGGAGGGATCAACAGGTTTTGTTTTCTTTTACATTTATCAAAAAGATAGAACAAAACTGTGTCAGTAGTATATTTCAACAGAACATAAGGGCACAAATATAATTTCATTGTTAGAATTTACATCCATTTTAGAGGGTTAGCCAATCTCTGCCCTTCAGCTGTAGTGAATCTACAAATCCCATCCTGCATCTGTCTCTAGAAGTAATGTCTGTGGCTGTGGCTGTCAGTCTTGCAATGCCTTATGGGACTTGTAGTTTATAGCTGGAGTTTGGCTACCTTACACAATAATGGTAAGAAATCACAGCAAAGTATACAAAGACCGCTCTTCTGCATTGCTACACGCACTCAACATCAATAGAAAGGTCGCTTTTCACATATGTACCTGGAGGACAGCTATTGAAGGAATTGCTCCGGTTGTCAAAATGTTGATCTCTCAGCAACATCAATGAAAACAAATACCAATGCAGAGAAATAGAGAAGCTTCCAATGTCAACTTTCTTATGAAAAATGCTCAATGCCTGGCTGTCATGCTGCCCCCCCAGCTTCAATACTAACAAAGTCACTGATCTGGATCTAAAGTGCAGCCAGTGAAGTCAGAATGGTGTCGGCACTCCTGATCTGCATCCTTGCCCTGGCTAGTAACTTGAAGCGCTGCAGTCAGGAGGTCAGCATGGAAGCCAGGCAACTAGCATTTACAAAAGCAGAAACCAGCAATGGCGGCTTGCATACTTCCCTTAAAAGGCCCACATACAATACTGTATTCTGGGAACTGAATGGGGATGTAATGATCTTATTTAATACATTATTTTATTTCATTTCTCGTTATTTATTATGGTTTCCACTTTTACATCCAGACCAAGCTGTCCAGTAAAGTAACATGGGTTGGGACAAACCACATCACACTTTGGGGGGGGAGGGGAGGGCTTATAACGGTCAGCTTTTATTCGAATGGTTTAACAACTGCTTAGCTGGAATGAAAATGTATGTGAAGACAAAACTTCCGGTATCAGGAAGCTGGGCGGCCAGTCATTACACCTCCCCCCAGCCTCCTGATTGGCTGGGATGCCGTCTCCACGGTGATTTGGTGATGGAGGAAGCATGGAGCCGGCTTCCCGGCCAATTAGGAAGCCGGGCGGTGTGTAATGACTCGCCGCCCAGCTTCCGGATTGGTCGGGAGGCTGGCCAATCAGGACACCCGGTGGCAAGTCATTATCAGTACTCATACTCGATACTGTAAAACCAATATCGGTGCATCCCTAGCTTTGCTACATTGGGATAACACTTTATATTTGATACAAGATTCTCATGTACGTTGCATAATTTACATTTTTATTTGAAATTGCTTCTTGCCCAATACATGTTCTCTTGCAGCAGTCCTCAACCCGGGGTACTTGAAAATATTTTTGTTAAAAATCTGTGGCAGTGGTGAGTCAGGGACTTTGTGTGCAGAAGATCCGCAGAGTAATCCTGCGGCTGTATTTTCCAACACTCAGTCTATAGTTCCCGGCTGCCAACAATTCATTTAATCCCCCAGCTGAGTGATGTGCCCTTTGCATCTCATAAGTGAAAGGAGCACTAGATCCAGGGAATCCATCGTAATAAACTGCACCCCACAGAGACCCCAAGACAACACTGAACACACCACTGCAATACAGCAAAGACCAGAGAGCCCCCCAGTCTACCCGCTCCCTCCATCATCCCACTGACACAGTGGCATTCGAGACCCTCCTTCTGTTTGTACAATCTGGCCACATCTACCCTTCTGCATGGCACGCTATTAGCCCTACCCCCACTGAGGGGTACAGTTTATACCAGAAGTAGCCAAACTCCGGCCCTCCGGCTGTGGTGGAACTACAAATCCCACGAGGCATTGCAAGATTCTCACAACCACAGACATGACTACGGGAGAGAGAGAGATGCATCATGGGATTTGTAGTTTTAACATAGCCGGAGGGCCGGAGTTTGGCAACCCCTGGTATAAACTGTACCCCACCCAAAAAAGGGTTGGTAACCACTGATCTATTCTGAAAAAAGTCCCCTGTACTGAATTTTTCTTTAAAATGCAAGGTAGGTAGCTGGGCAGGTTAATGTCAACATAATGAACCCTGTACATAGTGTGGTCATTATCAGTTGTCAACTAGATATGAACACTGTCTGTCCTAACAAAGGGTTAAAGATCTAGACGCATTGTAAGTTAATGAGAGGAAGCTCACTCTGTCCCTAGTCTTTCTATGGGGACAGACAGAGCTTCCTGCCACTTGCAAAAGGCCGCTACACAGATACATTTAAAAAGGAAAGAAATATTTTTGGAAAGAGGATTTCAGGCATGCAGTGTGAACATATAGAGGACTGGTCACAAATGGAGATACACTTAGTAAACTGACAACACTGCGAAAGGATTTCACTGCCGTGTAAATATCATAGTCACCCTGTATATAGAAGAAAAATAACAGATGTACTGGAAGGATCAACAGATAATAAAACGAAGGAAACTGCTGTAGTGACTCGGTCACTGAACTGAAACAATCACTGCAAAGAAAAACAAAAGCCAACCGACTGAAGAGAAATTGTCTGCTGGAGTCTCTGAAAACCGACCTTCCTGGGAATGTCCATCGCCTGTGTGTCCCCCTCCATCGACGTCTATGTCAGCACTGGAGAGTGACTTTCACATCTGTCCACTCTAGTGTGTTGTGTTAATGTGCGTTGGGTCTCATGTGAACGTGCATTCATTTTAGAAGAGCTCCCAATGCACAAGAACGGATGGAAAAACGCACACACAGCATTGTGTCGAATACAGCGCACAGGAACGCATCTGCTAACGCGCAAACTGATGCCCACATTAGCGCAAGGGCGCGTTTCTTGAAGGTCATCTGCATGTGAATATATTATTTTTTTCCATTATTATTGTTATTAATACATTTTATCACATTATTTTAGACCCAGCAACGTTATTACTGGGTCACTGTGCTTCTTACTACAATACAGGTAGATCATGGCTGGTGGGAGGAGCCGCCAGGGTGCTGTACTTCTAGACCAGTCTCCACAGCCTCTTCTCCCGGGCTGTGGTGGTCTAAGGAACGCTGACAAAGTATAATGCAGGTCCACGGACTTGCATTAGCCCTCATTCACATTACAGCGACATCAAACATGTATGATTTCATGTAGCATGTTTTGCACGTTTTTACATGCATTTTTGCAAGCAGATTGTGACGCATTAATGTAAATGTGCAAACGCACTAATGTAAATGTGCAAACGCACGGAAAACATGCGTAAAAACACATATGCAGCAATACGTGCGTTTTTTGAGCATTTCCATCGAAGTCTATTGGGCCCAAGAAGCGCATAATCTGCCAAAAAGAAGCTATTTTTTTCCAGCAAAGTGTGTTTTGCATTCCTTATGGCCAATTTTGGGTGCCAGTTTGTCGGTGTTTCATGGAGGCGCGCAATTTTAAGGCTTGCCATGTTTGGTATCCATTTGCTTGGCGCAACCTCATCTTTCATATTTTACCAAAATAAAATAAAAAAATGATATTGTTTTTTGCTATTTTATATATTATTTATTTTCTGCATGCAATAGCAATCAGTCGTATGGGTTCAAAGACGGCTACTAAAGCAGATTCCTGATTCCTTCATCCACACTACACAGCATTGATGGGGGGGGATTTTTTTTTACAATTGGGGGGGGGGGGGGGGTACCCCTCCCCCCCCCACCATGCCAGGCTATTGCATTCAGACAGGCTAGGTGTGCCAACGTCAGAAAACCCCGCAGCACAGTGACTGCAGTCACTGTTCGGCCACCAATCTGTTGCCTGGCTCCTTTGATCAGGCGGGAGGCTGTTGATGGGCCACCCACGCAGTGAATGTCATTTGGGTTCTCAAGAACCATCCGGCATTTGCTCTATGGTTATATCTTTAGCAGCCCAATGGAATGAGGTTTTTCCTTTCTCTAGACCAGATCAACTTCATTTTTTGAACCTTATTACCAATGTAACTATGTGACCGCCGTAATCAGAAATCTGATTGGTTACTACCTCAAGGGCTCTGTCCATCATCTTATTACATCAAACCCTGGCTGGAATATTTGGAATACAGCTGCACAATCGATGCTTTGAGTTCTCTGGTGGATCTTCCCGGGAATGTATACACTACATCCAATGTTTCCATAAACTCTGTATAAATGACTAACAATAACATGAAACAAGGAGTATAAACAATGGCATGGCCCTTCCAGTCTCAGCGTCATTAACACTCAGGGCAGAGACACTTGTGGATGTGGTCCGCCTCTCCGGGATTTTATCATCAAAGGTTTGCCCAGGTCAATGGTAAATCATAATATCAGCTCCTAACCCACAGAAGGTCAGATGAGCTGCGATGATCTGCACAAACCACAAGGGCTCATAAAAACAAAACAATGGGTTGCTATGTGTCCTGTTCACACCAGAATGCCGAGTTGAGGTGCAATGCGCTGCAGAAAATGCAGATTAGGGCTTGTTCACACCAAGCGCGGAGCAGATCCGGACCAGAGCAGGTGCAGACCGGATCAAAACTGCGTCCAATGTATTCCTATGGTATTTTGACCTCCAGTTCACATCGCAGCGTGCGGATCCAGACCAGATGCAGACCGGATGAAAAAAATGCGGCAAGCCCTATTTTACCTGCTCTGGAATGCATCTAAAACGCAAAAACGCATCAAAAACGCATGCAAGTGCCTGAAAGTCCATGTTAAACTTTTTTTTTAACCAAAACCGGCCCTAAACGCACCCAAAACGCGTCTAAAACGCGGCACAACCCACTACACTGCGTGTGCAGAAACCTGACCGGATCTGGTCTGCATTTGGTGTGAACAAGGCCTCAGAAGCTTTATGCAGCATACCGCATGTCACCACAACTTTATTGAGATTCACCCAGTGTCACACTCACAGAGGGTCAAGGGGTACATCAGGAGGGGAGATGCGCCCAGTGTCACACCACTGGCAGTACATTTAGGAGGGGAGATGCGCCCAGTGTCACACCACTGGCAGTACATTTAGGAGGGGAGATTCGCCCAGTGTCACACTGGCAGTACATTTAGGAGGGGAGATTCACCCAGTGTCACACCACTGGCAGTACAGATGGGGAGATTCGCCCAGTATCACAATGACCGTACAGGAGTCTGGCTAGATACATTAGAGAGGACGAGTACCCAGCTCAGCAGCCTGTGACTCCGCCCCCAGCACAGTGTAACTTAGGACCCCGCCCCCCAGACTACACACCTGTTGTAGCAGACACACATATGTGCTTTGCTGGCCACATTCCATGCAAGTCCCCCTACATCCTCTGTGCACCATCACCACACCTGTAACACCATCTCCCACCGTGCACCGAGAACAAGCGGGCAGCCCCCACTCTGCAGCACATCTCAGACTCTCCATCACAGCCCTGCATCCCCGCGGACGTCACCGGGCCACCTATTACCCACCAAGCCGTCATAGCACTTCCACACCAGCCCGCACACACCACTTTCCCAAAGTCCGGTCCCTCACAGCCAGCTGCACGCCCCCTCACCTTGCTCGTGTCCGGTTGCTCCCCCGATCCGTGTCCCGCGGGAGGCGCCTGGGCCGCAGCCGCTTCCTGGTTCCCTCTGCCAGGGGCCGGCTTATTGCATATTCATAACGCCCTTACGTCGGGCAGCCAATAGAAAAAAGCGTCTCCGGCTTTCAGGTTCCGCCCCGCAGGCATAGATGACGTTGCGATGGCTTTTGCTCCGCCCCTCATCTCATGAATAATGTTATGGAACTGATGGTTTGATTCCTCCGCGCACCTGGCTCACCTGTGTAGCAGTACACCAAGGCCCCGCCCGTAACACTCCGCCGTGCAGAAAAGTAAACCCTCGGCTGAGGTCGAAGTGTCCATACACGGTGTATACACAGGAGAGAGGGATCGACAGCGGCTCAGGCAGCGATGTCATCGTTTATATAGTGACGCACTACTTTAAAAGCCTCATTGATCTTATTTATGAAAAACTTGGCACTGTCCAAAATTCCTTCAGTGTTGTGCTGGAGTAGGACTACTTTTCCAATATAATGTGAATGGAGTACAATGGAGCAGAATGGTGCATTCTGGGGTACCGCAAGCAATATACTGTAGGGGATACGTGAAATAAAATAGTAAAATCTGCGTCACAGGTCCTGCGTGTTGACCATATTTAGACATTTTCATGCGTACAGTGCACATGCATCCTTGGAAGCACTTGCACCCTCCAGCCACCTAGCGTCATTTGTCCCTAAAATGCAGGCGGCAGAAGCTCTCTAGGTTCCTAGCAACCAATAAAACACTATATGCTGTACATATGTAAACATTGCACAAACATTACATGCAGACACAACAGTGTTTACACTGGACCTGTGTGCATGAGCCCTAATGACCTCTGTTGCTGGGTTTTTGTTTGATTTAAATGGGTTTTGAATTTATATACAAGTCTATGGGAATGCAAAACTGCTTGAAGGAGGTCAGCTTCAGGTCAGGAGGAGGTCAGCTGCAGGTCATAAAGAAGGCAGCTTCAGGTCAGGAGGAGGTCAGCTGCAGGTCATAAAGAAGGCAGCTTCAGGTCAGGTGGTCAGCTGCAGGTCATAAAGAAGGCAGCTTCAGGTCAGGTGGTCAGCTGCAGGTCATAAAGAAGGCAGCTTTAGGTTAGGTCAGCTGCAGGTCATAAAGAAGGCAGCTTCAGGTTAGGTCAGCTGCAGGTCATAAAGAAGGCAGCTTCAGGTTAGGTCAGCTGCAGGTCATAAAGAAGGCAGCTTCAGGTTAGGTCAGCTGCAGGTCATAATGAAGAAGGCTGCAGCTTAGGAGGTGGTCAGCTGCAGGTCATAAAGAAGGCAGCTTGAGGTTAGGTCAGCTGCAGGTCATAAAGAAGGCAGCTTCCGGGAAGTGCTGCATGTGATTAGTACGCAGCCCCTGTTCTTCTCTATGAGACCACGCGGGCGAACAACGCCCTACGCTCACCCTCCTGCGCGTCCGTACGGGTGCAGGTGTCCCGGCTCTGACGCAGACAGGATTCATCCTGTCAGCGTACGAGTACGGACACCCGCACAGACGTGCAAGGCGCTTGAGTGTAGGGCGGCGTTCGCCCGTGTGGTCCCATAGAGAAGAACAGGGGCTGCGTACTAATCACACGCAGCACCTGTCCTTCCCGGAAGCTGCCCGATACGGCCCTGCATGCAGCATGGAGCTGTACGTGCCTGCCGTTTCTTGTGTGAATGAGGCCTAAATGTAATAAAATCCCAGAGTTCTTCTTTAAACGTAAAAATTTTTACTGATATATAAATCAGCTAATATATTTTCAGTTCATTATTTTCTCCTGTATTTTTTTATAATAAATGGTTTGTTTAAATTGTAATCAATCCAGGTAGTATCATCTTGGTGGGGAGTGGCAGTTAATTTTCTTAAGGGGCCACATGAGAAACTGGGACTGTTGTGGATGGCCAAACCAATAGACATTGTAGGTGTGAGGGCCTGTTTACACCTCTGCTATGCAATTGACGTGCAGTATTGCGCAACGCATGTACCGTGTGTTACAGTGCAGCATGTGCATTGCAGTGCCATTCATTTGAATGCACCTCCCAGTCACATTGCGTTCAACCGCACTGCAACTCGTGGTACCACAACACCATGCATTGCGGTGCAGTATGCATTGCGGTGCAGTTGAAAAAAGTAGTGCATGAAACGCAACGCACACGCCGCACTGTGATGCACAGTAGGTGCGTTTCACAGTAGGGCCCTGAATGAAGCCTGATTGTCCCCACATAGTGTGTGGTGCATACCTTATTTTCTTTTTTCTTGACAGGCCAGAGTCGGGAGGCAGGAGATGGAGCAGCAGGAGAGGACTGAAGAAGAAGATACTCTTCTGTTCTCCTGTAATGCTGGAGGTGGGAACACATTTGATGTCACTGGTTGCTAGGACCACCTGCTGATCCTAGCAACCAATAACTGCAGAGGAGGAGGGCCCCTGACGTCAATGGTTGGAAGGACGCCAGCTGTCCTAGCAACCAGGGATGGTAGAGGACTGCGGTCCGGACACACCCCGATCGCGGACCTGTTCTGGGCTATGGCCTTGGCATTCACTGTCAGCTAGCACCGAGCTCAGCTCAGCGATCATTCTGTGTCCAGGCAGAGGGCCGGACAGGGACAGACAAATAGCCAGATACGGCCTGGGGACTGTATAATGCCCAGGTCTGATCTGGGTGGTCTTGAAATGTCACTGAATGCATCTCACTGGATGAGGGACAAGTGAGCATAAGGCTTCATTCACACAAGTTATCTGAGAAATATAAACAAGTTTTAAGCCTAGTTCACAAGAGCGGCAGACTTTACCTTGTTCTGCGTTGGATTTCTTTATAGACGGCGGTAGAGCAGTGGCTTTTAGGTGTTCAGGAGGCGATACTGCTGCCTTTTTTTATCCTGGGAGGGGGGAGTTTACAAGTAACTACCACACTGCAATCGCGTGCCAAGCCTTTGCCACACCGTTGTGGCGCAGTCCTATTCACATCAATGGACGTGTTTGGCAGGTGCCAACTCCTGCCAAAAGCAACATGCTGTATAATTTTTGCCATGCAATAAGTACAGCATTGTCCAACTGCAGTGATTCCTTTTCAGCCGGCGGCCAGGGAGTTGTAAAAACATAGATAAACCTTCTGTTTTTACTGCCCCCCTTAATTTTGGACAGAGTGGAGAGGGATTAGGATACCTCTCATGTTTTTATTGCCGTGTCCTCGTTAGGAAGATTCACCCTCTATATTTGTCCTGGTGACCATTATCACTGAAAGTGAGGGTTAGTTCACACCATAAGCAGTGCGTTCCGGTCCGATTTAGGCCGGAACGCACTGACTCGCATTGCGGCCAGCTCACTTTTTTGCAGGGCTGGAGGGGGCGTGACGGGTCATTGAAGTGAATGGCACCGTAGCCACGCCCTCCGGCCGCAATGCGATCGCCCTGCAATCAAAATAGTGCTTGCAGCATTTTGACTGTACCGGACCGCACTGCAGGCACAATGTGCCTTGTGATCCCGTGCTGGCGATTGCATTGCGGCCGGAAGGTGTGGCTACGGTGCCATTCACTTCAATGGCCTGCCACACCCTTTCCAGCCCGGTAAAAAAGTGAGCCGGCCGCAATGCGAGTCAGTGATTATCCTGCTCACCCACAGGGACTTCCCTCACTTTGGTGCAGTTTACTCTCACTTCCTGTTGAGACATACAAGCAGGGAGCGAAGGGAAATCTACCTAATGGGGCACATAGGCCAAAAAAATAGCTGACAGAATGTCTAAAGGTGCCCATACACTGCTCGATTCTCGTACGAGAATCGCGGGAAATCCCGCGATCGTACGAGAATCAAACAGTGTGAACGAAGATGTGCGACCGTTTCTAATGTACGGTCGCACGTCTTTTGTCAAAGGAGCATGTTAGAAAACCAGCCGAGAATCGTACGATTTTCGGCTGGTTTGAACAGTGCTCGGGAGACAAATGCCGAACGGGCCTGTGTGCGCACGCGCACACTGCCCGTTCGGCATTGCGGTCATCAGAAGCCCGCCCCTCAGGGGGGCGGGCTTGCGATGATCGAGAGTGCGATCTGCCTGTCCAAGATGGGCAGATCGTACGTTTTTTAAATCACTTTACAACCATTGCAAGACTAAGGTCTTGCGATGGTTGTACAGTGTATGGCCACCTTAACCCTCCTCTAGTATATCCACAACTAAAAACCAGTTTTGTCTTCAGTTCTACTTTAGACACTATTTTTTTTGCTCAATCTTTATAGTACAGTAAATCAAATACAACAGATATAGGGCAGATATAGTGCAAGTTCAACTACAAGCCCCAGCAAAGTCCTCTATCCATTCTTTCTTTTGCAGTTCTCCAAATGCTTCCACGCTGTGATTGCGCAATCCTGCCGCTTTGGTTACGACATTCCAGTATAGTTGATACTGACAGGTGGGATCACTTGTGCAATCCATTGTTAATTCATGACACAGGTGCCCAGCATTTCTGGGTGCAACCTTGTAGAAACACAGAGCTCATTTGTCTTGTAGCAGATGCTGATCTCTTGTTTTTTAATAGGTAGTTTGGTTTATTGAACGTGTTAACCAAAAATATTGCACTATTCAAAGCCATTACTTAAGGTGCCCATACACCTTGCGATTATCGTACGATAATCGCGGGAAATCCCGCGATCGTACGATAATCGCAAGGTGTATGAAAGGAGTGCAACCGTTTTTACTATACGGTCGCACGTCCTTTGTCGAACCAGCATGCTAGAAAACCCGCCGAGAATCGTACGATTGTAGGCGGGTTTCTAGCCCGTGTGCGCACGCACATACAGCCCGTTCAGCATTGCGGTCATCGGAAGCCCGCCCCTCAGCGGGGCGAGGTTTCGATGATCGCAAGTACAATCTGCCTGTCCAAGATGGGCAGATCGTGCAAGCTTTTAATTCGCTTACGACCATCGCAAGACAGGTGTTTTGCGATGGTTGTAAGGTGTATGGGCACCTTAAAGGTGCCCATACACTGCACGATTATCGTACGATAATCGTATGCGATCGGTATTTCGTACGATAATCGAGCAGTGTGAACGGAGACGTGCGACCGTTTCTACTGTACGGTCGCACGTCTTCTGTCGAACCAGCATGTTCGAAAACCAGCCGGGAATCGTACGATTCTCGGCTGGTTAGAACGGTGCTCGGAAGACAAATGCCGAATGGGCCGGTGTGCGCACGCGCACACTGCCCGTTCAGCATTGCGGTCATCGGATCGAGAGGGCGATCTGCCTGTCCAAGATAGGCAGATCGTACGTTTTTTTAATCCCTGTACAACCATCGCAAGACTAAGGTCTTGCGATGGTTGTAGAGTGTATGGCCACCTTAACAGTCCCACATTTGGAGAATTTGTCCATCGAACTGCCAGTCCCTGATAATGTAACTTTTTTTTTTAAAGGTTTTTTATTTAACAAGAAAGTTGGACATTAAGACCTCGTTCACACATAGGGCGTAGCAGACATGTTCTTCGTGGTGACATGACTTTGCGGGTGTTTGTTTCCTGCGTTCTGTTTCTATTCCCCATGATTTCAATGGCTGCCGAACACGCACGAAATGAGGGGAAAGTCGCACATGTTTTAAATTCTGCGATATGTGTTCTCTGTTTTTTTTCCCCGCACACTCATAGGGAGAAAAAAGCACATTTACTCCACCGTGTTTGAGTTGCCATTTACTGGTAATGGCGATGCAAGTGCATGCCATGTTTGTGAGCGTTTTGTGCAGGTATGTCAAACTCGCGCACTTTTGATGTTTGACACACATTCATAAAGTGCCTATGTACTAAAAGGGCCCATTCAAACCAGGCCCGTGCTTTAATTGTGCGGTACCTCGTACTGCACCTACTGTGCCTTACATTAGTGGAGGTGCATTGCATTGCCATTCATATGAATAGCACTCCGAACGAGCCTCGCGCCTGCGATCGACCGTGTTGCAATGTAAGGTACCACAATATCGTGGGGTGGAAAAAATAGTGCATGCACTACTTTTCACAACCGCTCCGCAACGCATGGTATTGAGGTACTGTGCATTGCAACGTGGTCGTTCACATTGCAGGCAGTAAGTACAGTACATTTGGGGTGCCATTCTAATGAATTGCAACACAACGCGCCTCCCGCACTATTAACAGTCAGTAGGTGCATTGCGTGGTACCGTGCATTAATCGCACAGAAACGTGTGATTAACGCACGCCCCCGGTTTTAATACATTTTTGTTCATTTCGTTAGTGGTAGTATGTATGAATTTTCATTACAAACGCATTTTTGTTGCAGCAAGGAGACATTAGACAAAAGGGAAAAAAATAAATAAATGTTTTTGCCTTTTGTCTAATGTCACTTTGCTGCAACGAGAATTTGCTTGTAACGAAAATTCATACATACTACCGCTAACAAAAATTTGGATTTTTTTAGGTTGATGCTTTATTCGGGAAAGACATTTCGGATGCATCTGAAATTTTCGTTATCACAAATTCGTATTTGTTTTCATTCGTTATTGCTGTCATTCGCAAATTCATATACATCTGAATGTACGAATTTTCGAAAACTACTCGCACATGTCTAACAAGTAGTTAACCCTTGCAGTGCAGAAATAGCCCCGCTGCATTGTTGATTTTTACATTTCCCGGAGATCTTCTTTAAATACTTGTTAAGTCTAGGGGTAGAGGAATAAGGTGTAATACTTTATTTTCTCACTCCATTAGGTTTCAGCACTCACCTCTTCTCCCTGATGCTCTGTGTTGTGGGTGCTTTCTCACCAACCCCATGTACAATGCAGGACTATTGGACTACTGCATTGTATGTGGTGACATAAGCTTGTGACCACTGCTGGCCACAGCGCATTAGATAAGAGGTATCAGGGGCATCCAGGGCCTGGTCGCACAGGTTGGTGACACTGTAGGTGCGCTGGAATAGACAGGAGGAAAACAAGTAAAGAACAGTCTTTTAAGCCAAGGGAGTGGAGTTTTTTTTTTTTTAAAAGAGGAGTGGGTGGTCAGCTGTATCAAAGGCAGCAGAAAAGTCTAAGAGTACGAGTACAGAGTAGTGATCATTGTATTTAGCAGTTAGTAAGTCGTTAGTGAGCTTTAGGAGGGCAGTTTCAGTGGAGTGTTGTGGGCGAAAGCCAGACTGTAGAGGGTCAAAAAGGTTGTTATCAGTGAGTTGGTGGCTCAGATGGTTGTAGACAAGGCATTGAAGGAGTTTCAAGGTAAATGGGAGCTAGGAGACTGGTCTTAGGTTGTTCAAACTGGTGGGGTCTAGTGAGGGTTTTTAAGTATCGGGCAGACTAGTGCATGTTTAAGGCTGGGCACACACCTTACAACCATCGCAAGACTTTTGTCTTGCGATGGTTGTAAGGTACTTAAAAAAAAGTACGATCTGCCCATCTTGCATAGGCAGATCGTACTTGCGATGACCGCAATGCCGAACGGGCAGTGTGCGCTTGCGCACACTGGCCCGTCCGGCTTTTATCTTACGAGCATGCTACACACCCGCCGAACATTGTACGATGCCTAGTCTGTTTGCAAACATGTTCGTAAGTTTAAAGTCGTGCGACCTTACAGTAGTAGAGGTCGCACGGCTTCCACACACCTTATGATAATCGTACGATCGCTGGATTTCCCGCGATTATCGTACAATTATCGTAAGGTGTGTGGGGACCTTTAGAGTGCAGAGGAAGATACCAGTGGAGAAGGAGAGGTTGAAGATGAGGGTTAGAGAGTGTGATATCGAGCAAGAGAGAGATCGTAGTACAGATACTCCTCACTTAACGACTGAGTTGCGTTCCTATGAGTTGGTCACTATGCGAGCAATAGAGGAAATCAGCTCTAATATACGGTACAGTGTACAGTACTGACAGTTCAGAGAGCTGGTCGTAAGTCTAAATGGTCAATTACTTAGGTTTGCATACTGTTAATACCCAAGCTCTTGCACATTGTACAATACTGACTGTTTGGAAAGATGGTCGTAAATCCGAATGGTCGATTACTTAAACTTGCATACTGTAAATACCCAAGTTCCTGTTCTGGTCGTAAGTCCGAACTGTCATTAAACAGGTAGGTCGTTATGTGAGGAGTAGCTGTAGTTTTGAGGAAACAGGGAGCAGGTGGTTAGGTGGGAGTCAGAAAAAAGTTTAGCAACCTGCATTGTGTCAAAAGTGGAAAGTATTGAAAGTGATGGTTGATGTAGTATGCTAGGTGAGGGAGATGTCTGAACAGTGGAGATATCATTACAAATTGCATCAGTCTTGTTTTTGAAATGATTGGCAATCCCTTGAGCAGTGAATGAGTTAATTGGTGGAGGTAGTGGGGGACGAAGTAGAGAGTTAAGGTGCCCATACACTGTGCGATTATCGCACGATAATCGCGGGAAATCCCGCGATCGTACGATAATCGCAAAGTGTATGGCAGGCGTGCAACCGCTTTTACTGTACGGTCGCACGTCTTTTGTCTAAGGAGCATGTTCGAAAACCAGCCAAAAATCTTACGATTTTCGGCTGGTTTGTGGCATGCTTGGGAGACAAATGCCGAACGGGCCGGTGTGCGCACGCGCACACTGCCCGTTCAGCATTGCTGTCATCGGAAGCCAGCCCCTCAGCGGGAAGGTGGGCAGATTGTACGTTTTTTTGTAATTACTTTACAACCATCGCAAGACTAAGGTCTTGTGATGGTTGTAAAGTGTATGGCCACCTTTAGAGGTAGCAAAAAATTGACTGTATGGAGTGACGAAATAGGTCTGTTTGGCAGGGTAGAGGCAGGAATTATATCTTAGGAAGACAGAAGAGAAGTCATGCAGTAATTTACTTTTGTATCATAGTCACTCAAGAGCACAGCTCTGTTTTTTGAGACATCTGGTGTTTTTGCCAGGGGTTGTAGAGGTCGGGGCCTAATTTTGCATGTAGTGAGGGAAGCGATGACCCCTGGGGTACCTAACTTGTCTAGGTATAAGGGGATCAACATAACTGTACTTTCTTTTCACTACATCATATACTGTAAATTAACCTATGAGCAAGCATTCTCTATAATGGTACCTTCTGAGGGAATAATAAATAATACATTTACAACCCAGTAAAAAAGAAATATGTGCTGCAACACACGGCAAGAGTCTGAATCAGCCATAAAAGATGCAATAGTAGCCAAAAAAAAAAATGAGGGTTTGGGTCATGATGTGAATGGCTCTTGTTCAAATGTGCAGTGCCATTGAAAGGCTCACTTGCATGTATACAAGGCCCTATTGTTACATAGTTACATAGTTAGTCAGGTTGAAAAAAGACTCAAGTCTATCGAGTTCAACCTATAGTGATACAGAGCAAAAAAGAGAAGAAAAGCCTAAACAGAACGCTATGCCCACAGCTACCCCCTGTTGATCCAGAGGAAGGCAACAAAAACCCCTACAAACCACGGTTATTTAATCGAACTTAATAATCGGCTAACTAATCGATTTTGAAAATAATCGTTAGCTGCAGCTCTACTCAATATCCAGTAATATCCTGTGCATTTCAGAATACATCCAGATGTTTTTTAAAACAATTAACTGAGCTAGCTATAACTAGCTCCTGGGGGAGTCTATTCCACATTTTCACAGCTCTAACTGTGAAGAATCCTTTCCGTACGCAAAGGTTAAACCTCTTTTCCTCCAGACGCAAAGAGTGCCCTCCTTGTCCTTTGCAGCGACCTAACGTGAATAATTTGGCACCAAGCTCTTTATATGTCTTCCTACTTGTACTCAGTACTTGAGTCAATAAAGCCATGAACTCTAAACCTGGTTTTCCCATTTTTTGCTTTGTCTAATGTCACAGGTAAGCTCCCTGTTAAGTCTTGTCAGCTAGAATTGTATTTGAAGGACCTCTGCAAGGAAGAGGGTGGAAGGAAGGCCTGGGGCTGCCACTGCTGCCTCCTTATACAAAATGTTTGATGCCTGGCTGTGTCTAGCTTCAATACATTGAATCACAAACAAGGACTAAGCATGCTCTATATAAGGCCCCGTTCACACCTTTCCGTTTTGTCGGGCGTTCAACGCTCTATGAACGCTCTACAAAACGTACAACCATGAAAATCCCATTGTTTTCTATGGGTATGGTTCACACCTTTCCGTATTTCCGCCCGTCTGAACGCCCTACAAAACGGCTGACGCCCAAACAAGTACATGTACTTCTTTGGGCCGTTTTGGAGGGCGTTTTCCATTGGGATACAGCCAAGTAGCCTTCGGAATCGTGCGACGGTCGCGCATTTTTTTTACCGCGAATCGCGGTAAAAAAACCCGCGTGACGGTCGCGCGACAGACGTGCATGCATAATACGCCTAGGTGTGAACCCAGCCTAAGTGTCACAGTTTCTTCTCTCTATACTTAGTGCAGGTCAGTGACTCAGAAAGCATTGATGCCAATAACAAAGAGACAATTAACATTCTAAAAAGCAGAGGTTAACAAGTATCAGCATACATACTATAATTATCTCATGACAAGCTATTCACACCATTGCAGCGTATTACTACAACGTGTGAATGGGCCCTAAAAGGAAACCTGTCATGAGAACTTAATGCAGGCAGCCACTACTGTTCTGCTTCTTCAACTGCTAGTTACCTGGCTGTCATGCTGGTCCTCTGGTTTCAGCTTTGAATCACTATCCTGCAATTACTATAGAAATAAAAGATATGGACTTTCATTTTTAGCATATTTGTTCCAGGTATGCGACTCCAGGTATAAAGTACTGAAGTCAGAGGAAGCCAGCAATGGAAGCTTCCTTATTTCTCTCATGTCAGCAGGGTGACACAGGTACTGATAAATATGAATTTCAACATTTGTAAACCAGTTCTAGGAAGGTATCCAGAGCTTATGGGAAGTGGGGCATAAGATAGATAGATAGATTAGATAGGATAGATAGATAGTATAGTCAGACTCGGATCTCAGTTTAAACACTTGCTGTCCGCCCTTTGTACATAAACGGACAGACGCTACACTCTCCAGTGAAGAAAGATGTTTTAAATTTCTTTTTTTGTACTTGTGCATACCCTATAGCACACGCACAAGAACTGCACTTTCCAATGGAAAGTGTAGATCACAAAACGTGGATACAGAGCCAATGAGAATGCTCTGTACCAAGTGACTGCTG
Source organism: Nanorana parkeri (assembly GCF_000935625.1). NCBI lineage: Eukaryota > Metazoa > Chordata > Amphibia > Anura > Dicroglossidae > Nanorana > Nanorana parkeri. The sequence continues at coordinate 1,055,144 of NW_017306797.1, read as the reverse complement.
TCACCAAACACAACATCACACAATGTAAACAATGGTTGCAGTTAGCAGTCAGCTCTCACTTTCCTCTCACACCCAGAAACCAGTGTAAACTAACACCAGCGTCATCCAGTAACAGAAACTATGTTAATCACTCCTCTACTGTATACAGTATGTCAGCTCCATCCTTGCTCTGATCTGACCTGTATATTAACAGTAACAGCTTGTTTTTTTTTCTCAAATGTTTTGGTTTTTTTTCCCTTTACTGTATATAGTAAAAAATATAAAGTGGCTGTCTAAAAAAATATGATATAAAAGTTATTTGGGTACAGTGTTGCAAGACCGAGTAATTGTCAAACTATCACTTTGCTGAAAACTGAAAAATGTCCTGGACAAGAATGGGATTTAACATGCTGGACCTCCAGTGGTTAAGGAGCTGTGCTTCTGGCTGGACAAACTTGCCAATCCATAAATTCAAATTAAAATCAGCGCTAATTGAATAAGACAAAATGATTATGTGTAATGCAAATTATTACAGCAGTATGCAGAAAGACTGATCATTCAAATAAATATTAAAACTGCAGAGCTTCGAGTCAGGCTCCCCCTCCTGTGATTACAATTCACTACAACTTGGCCTTCACTATGTAAATAAAAAAGCAGCTCACCAGAATGCAATATTCCAGAGGTTAGATCAGGGGTAGCCAAACTCCGGCCCTCCAGCTTTGATGGAACTACAAATCCCATGTGGCATTGCAAGATTCTCAAAGCTACAGACATGACTCCCAGAGAGAGATGCATCATGGGATTTGTAGTTTCCCCACAGCTGGAGGGCCGGAGTTTGGCTACCCCTGGGTTAGATGCACATTGTGCACTGAATCCACATTAAGTGCCGCAGTACAAGTGAGATTCCCTTGCCTTGCCAACTTCCACCACTACCTCAGAAGAAAGGTAAAAGTTTTAACAAGAAGATGGACCCCAAAAGGTCAATATGAACTTATTTATGGTACAATCCCAATACAGTATTAGCTGGAACCATGAAACTCTAAACAGCCAAAGCTATGCACCCAACGATGCGCTAATTGTCTTAGATGCTTTGATTTAAAAATACAGCATAATAGACAGTTTATAGTCATAGCAATGTACTAAAACAGTTATATAGAATTACCTACACATATACATTATAGACAACCTTGTTAATAAATACCATTCATAACACTTACCAATCAGATGATTGCATTCACGCTCCAACCATCACCAAAAGAATTAAAGAAAGAATGGTCTTGGCTTTTGTTGGAAGTGCCTCAAAGCTTTCCTTTGCTTCAGTTTTTTAAAATGCAACTCAAAGGTTTCTGGACTTATATAACAGGTACAGAACACCTTTATTACTACTGTAAAACTCTGTTATAATTAAAAAGCATGCAAGTAGGTTAATTGCTCAGTGGCTAATACGTTCTGGTGAGTACAGAGGAATGATACAGGAAATGCCACCTATGCAGGAACTGTAATAGCCTTCTGTGACACTCACAAAATCTAATACATGATAACATAGTCATCTTTATTAAGATATGATATGATTTTTGTACTCATCATAAAATCCTTTTCTCGCAGTCCTTTGAGGGACACAGCTTCATGATAATAAGCAACCTAGGGTTATAGTGATGCCTACAGGAGAAATGGATGCTAGGTACATAGAAAACTGCCCCCTTGCAGCTATAACCTACCCTACCTCATTCCTGCTCAGTTGTAACAAGCAGTCCAAAGATGTATATGAGGGGGGTGGGGGGTTAGCTGTGTCCTAACTCCAAGAAAAGGATTTTGTGGTGAGTACAAAAAGCGTATTTTCTCTCATTTATTACAGGGACGGCTTGGTTATGAAAAGCAACCTAGAGATGACCAAAGGTAGTCCAAATTGAGGGGTACACACACAAAATTCACAGGTGAACCAGACCAACAAGGATAAAAGAATAAAAAAGAAAAGAAAAACCCAGGGTATTATATAGCCACCTGCAGAACATTTAGATAAAAACTAGCATTTGCAGAGGCAGATACATCGACCTTGTAGAACTTAAGGTGCCCATACACTGCTCGATTCTCGTACGAGAATCGCGGGTAATCCGGCGATCGTTCGAGAATCGAGCAGTGTGAACGAAGACGTGCGACCGTTTCTACTGTACGGTCGCACGTCTTTTGTCTAAGGAGCACGCTAGAAAACCAGCCGAAAATCGTACGATTTTCGGCTGGTTTGAACGGTGCTCGGGAGACAAATGCCGAACGGGCCGGTGTGCACACGCGCACCCTGCCTGTTCAGCATTGCAGTCATCGGAAGCCCGCCCCTCAGGGGGGCGGGCTTGCGATGATCGAGAGTACGATCTGCCTGTCCAAGATGGGCAGATCGTACGTTTTTTAAATCACTTTACAACCATCGCAAGACTAACGTCTTGCGATGGTTGTAGAGTGTATGGCCACCTTTAGAGAACATATGTACAGATGACCAGGTCACAGACTTACAGATCTGAGACACAGAGGTCTGATGATGAAAAGCCCAGGAAGCACACTCTGCCCTAGTGGAGTGGAATTTAATGCTGTCAGGACCGGACACCGCAGACACTCCAGCCAGAGTAAATAGTGGTGAGTGTCTTCACCTCTAGTAGCTGCCTTTCAAGGATGCTTTATATGTGCCGCAGGTCCTCAGATTCCCCCAGGTCTGGAACTATATACTCTGACTGTAGAATATCACAGGTTGCCCCAAGGTATAGAGTTGAAGTACTGACTCTTGATGGAGGACATGAAGTGCTGGCTCTCCAGTGGAGACAGGGCTTGTGACGGACAGGTCAGGGTCTAGTGCAGCCTGCAGAGGAAACAGATGCATAACAAGGGCTGAATGGGCTGCAGAGAGGAGTGCATTTTCCAATGATAAACTGAGGTCAGGAGTGGAGGCAGGCAGAAAGCATTTCAGGGACAGGCTGAGGTCAGGACTGGCGTCAGACAGAGTATTCCTGTTACAGGCTGAGGTCAGCAGTGGAGGCAGACAGACAGTATTCCTAGGGACAAGATATTGACACAGGACAGGTTGCCAGATACAATATTTTGAGACAGGAACAGAATGCAAAGTCCAGTGCCCTGGACTTTTGATGCTTAAATAAAGTGCCACTAGCCAATCCCAAAGCTGAAGGGCATGTGGTCAAGCTCATTAGCCCACAGCTAAAAAAGTAATCAGGGAACGGTGCTAAGGGTGTGTGACCAGGCTCATTAGCCCACAGCTGACAACAATGGAATGGTGCAGAGGCAGCAACCCCCAAGAAAAGTTGGGAGGCTTCGACAGAAGTGTGAGACATTCTCCTAACAAATGGAAAACGGAGGAACTTTATCTCGCAATTTATAAACCTGCATAGTAACTTCCACTTACAAATAGTGGATCTGGAATATTATACAGGGAATCATTCTGCCTAAAGGAAGCAGTGGCAATAAAGATCTGCTGGTGTACACCAGTCCCAGACACAGGAAAGGCAACATAATATGCTCAGTAGGGTGAAAAGAAGTTTGAGATTGAGCCCAGGAGCTAAAACCTGACCATGCAGAAACATAATGAATGTTTTGATGCAGGAAATGTTGGTAGAGACCTGTGCTGTTGATTTTTAGCTTTTTGTTGCTGGGGTAAGTGAGTACTGTTACAATAGTGAGGTTCAAGGAACCCCAATCTGTGTGAGGAGAATGGGGGAGGTATACTAAACATAGTGCCACCCTCGTTTTCTCCAAAATGCGCAAGTCAGTAACAAACATGGTTATATTTACATCTCATGTGCTCAGTCAGTGCTAGACAGCCAGGGAAGGTGACACATTTTAAAAACCACAGTCCCATCTTTTTTTTTTTTTAAACAAATTTTATTAGAATTTTGTGATATAATAACATTGCGCATCTGCAAGCAGATAATGCAGTCTTTAACAAAGGTGATATCAAGATATGACATGTAAAGGCCTCAATCTCAGGCCACATTAAAGAAAGCAAAAAGAAAAACAAAAAATTGGGTAGGTAGCTGTATTTTTATGTGAACAGGATGCCGTAACGGGAGCGCCGTCTCCCTGCTGCCACTCACATGGGTGCCGGAACCGGAAGCCCCCACAGTCCCATCTTAAAGCACCTTTGATAGAAAACAGAGAACAGAATGCAGAGATGTCATAAACCTCCACTAGCAGAGTCCTTAAAACACTCAATGTAGCCATGCTGTAAATAGCCAGGTTGTAAACAGTCTGGCAGAACAAAGTTTATATATAATCTATCATTTCTGCTGTGATTGGGTTATCTTCATAAACAGTGGTCACATTAATGCAGGCAAGATAGATACCAATCAGCTAGACACCAAACACATATATACAAGGTCCAGAAGGCTAATGGGACACTTTAGAATGACTAAGTGAGATGTACATAATATCTATATCATATTTGGGATCAGAACAGAATTTAATTTTCTAAATAATATCCTAGTTGTCAGACAGGGAAACCTTGTTAGATGGAAATATAGCTGTGCTCAGGTAAGTTAGTTGTATGGGTGTGTCCGCTGGTGCATAAATAGAATACTCCATCACAACTATGCCACACCCCTTGGATCTTTTGATTGTGTGTGGTAATTCTGCAATGCCCTGACAAGGGACCAGAAAAGATGGCTGCAGTTGCAGCACTAAGCTCTTGCTTGACATCAAAACCACCATGCATACTCAGTCACTTTTTCTGAGGGCATGTGACTCTTGCAGTTATTGGATCAGAGCAAACTGGACACTGCATGGAAGCAAAGACCAGGCAAAGCTTCACTCTTAACCTCTTTTATCTGTCTGATGTTTATGTCTGTTGTATAATATCTTTTCTGTAAATATTTTCTTGCATGGTTTTTCATTCCATTATATTATTTAAAAATTGTTGAGCTAAATCTCTGAATGCTCCAATTATTATTACAGTTGCCTCTGTAAGGAGCTACTGTAGTGTAAACTCTGGCATATTCCTGTCTGGGCGTGGCAGCAATTATACCTTTTCTTAAAAATCATCATTGCAATAGCAGATGCTGTGCACTGTATGTTTCTGTAAAAATGTGTGGTGGTGGCTACCATGTATATATGTATGTGTAAAAGGTTAATCTGCACCTGGTGATGATTATTCTGTTTGCTGGTGATTAGATTGTTGTCCGAGAGCTGCAATTTCAGCGCAAGCGAAGTATGTAATGCATCACATTCTGGTCGTAGCAGTCAGGATCTAAGAGTGTAATTGTCACAATCCGACGGTCCTACCGTAGGAATGAACACTCGCTCTTCAAATCTCTAACTACCTTGTCATTGCTGAACGTACTGGGCCTGTCGCAAAGAGGAGCAATGGCAGATTCTTGGTACCAAAATTGATTAACAATGTTGTAATAAGCAATTAAAATTACATTATCTTACTCACAATTAGTTAAAGTGCATCTAAATACAAGAACAAAAAGTATAATATATTATAGCTTGCCAGATCACAGAAGTGGGGGCTGCATTTATTTTCCTTTTCCTTTATTGTCATCTTTTGCTAAAGCCAGTAACCAGCCAAAAAATGTTACCAGTACCCCGGATTCTCGTCAAGGAACACCAACAGAAACGGTCTTCTTACACTAACAGGGTCTTAAACTCACCGTTTGTATGTTTAAATTTTTACAATTTAAAGAATACACAGGGGAAGGCGCTCTTTCATTTCTCGCAAAGCCAGTAACCATTCCTGTCCTAGAGTGCTTACTTATTTCATCTACAGAGAAGCACAGTTGTCACCTTAAGCTGCTCGCTCCTTATTTGGAGTACAGAGCATCTCTCTCTCTTCTCAGCTATGTAACATATAAGGGGAGGTGTTCTGTAGTTCAGAGAGAGATGGGCGGGGCTGATAACACTGCATGAGATTTCAGTGCAGCACAGGCAGAATCTTCATGAAGCTCACTGGATACTGGTATAAATCAACAGGTAATTTTTTTCTTGTTCTCAAACATATATAAACAAAACACTTGAGAACTATGGGGGAAAACACTTACCCCATAGTTTTCTTTTAAGGGTCACGGGAGGACATAAAACTAGCGTCCGCTTGTGACCCAAAGCTCAGTATATCACGAGCTACTGCTCGTGGTATACTGAGACTGCTGCAGCCGGGACGGATCACAACATTACTGTCAAGATCCACCTAGCAGCGTGTGTGACTGCGGGCTCTCCCTATCTAGAGGCAGAGCCAGCTGTACCCGCCCTCTCCCCCGTCCATTCCTCCAAGTCAGTGCTGGAGGATCGGACAGGGGAAGGGGGGGAATCCCTGTAGGGAGCCGTGACTGACAGTCATCACTCTGTGCAGGAAGATGATCGAGAAGTGAGCGAGCGACGGTATGCGTTCGCTCACTTCCCGATCTATTGAGTCGATGTGCAACAGTTTCATTGTCACACGTCGGCTCGAACTATGAGGATGAGTGATTTATCTATTTAAATTAGTTCTCCTTTAACACTGGTTTATTGTTGGGTTTTACACATACATTATTAAAATTATATATGCAACAATCAGTTGCAAGAGTTTTTTTTGCACACAGCGTTAGCATAATTAAAAAGACAATCTCTGGGAAAATATTACCCCCCAACCCTTTTTTTTTTTTTACCTCCAGTGATGCAGATGTGCCCATGACACTACTGCAAAGCGCTTCTTCTGCATCCTGAGAGAACCCCACCACTGGACAGCCAATGTGTCCACTTCACACAGGTAGAGACATGGACGACAAAGGAGAGAAGACATGGGACTGGAGTGTCATGTGACTTTGGTTTTAGGGGAGTAAAAAGGGAACTTAGATTTTTATTTCTATTGCCTACCAACAGAGTGGGAAGGGATGGGGGAACCTGGAGATCAGCTTTAAAAGTCCAGCCAAGCAGACTGGTTATAAAAGAACACATGCTTACAATATTATCTTTATTAAAATAAACATATTTGAAATAATTCATTTTGCTGAAACAGCATTTTGATTAATTCTGCAAAAGTGCCAGTGAAATGTATCAAATTCAAGGATATACATCTACAGGCAGCTGAAAGTCTTTGAAAGTGTAAAAGGCCACTTCTCCATAATCCACGAGGGCAAACACCAAGGGAACATCTCCGCTTTGATAGGCCAGGGTCTTCAGCGTGAGCAGGGTGGGAATTTGCTCATCAAAGCTAAAAGCAGAACATAGGTAATAATTATAATTTATTAAAAGGGAAGTATTATGCCAATACTGCAATCCAATTTTACGTTCACATTTGTATTAGTTTGCCATTTAATATTGTTATTTTATTATAGCAGAATTATGCCATGGGGTTGGATGAAGCTGGGCATCATTTAACCCACTTTCAGTGAGCCCAGGCCATCATGGACATGCCCCCTAGGGGGTGTGTCACCACACAGCCTGGACTCACATGAAAATGCTTTCTCGGAACTCCCTGCAGCACAGAGGACTGCCCACTGCTGGAGGAACTGGAAGAAGTAGAAACTGGAAGAAAAGTAATAGTAACCTACTTGTCATATGACTGGACAGAAGACATTTGAATCCATGTATGGATCCTGGAGTTTGTAGCACTTTAATGTGGGTGGGGGCTGCCTTACCTCCCTGCTTTAATCTGTATATTAAATGTCTACAGTGCTGGGGATGCAATAATAACATCCTCCCCTTGAGAGCCATCAGCAGACACTTACTGTAATGCAGCTGGTGGCTCTCAATACCAGCAGTCACTGACAATTCTAGTCCCCACTGATCATCAGGAACCAACCAGCTTTGACATAACATTGCCAGCTGGAAGATTCACTGACAAAATAGGGCTTCAGCCTGAAGATGAACACTGGCATCTTAGGACTGAAGTAGGATCTGCAGTGCCATCTACTGAATGGTCTAAATGCCAGATATATTTACGGTACATGAAAAATATATAAATGTTTTATTAATCTATAAAATATATTTTTATATATAAAAAATGTATTTTGATATGCGAATTAGGAAGAGTTATTGTCAAATTAAAAGACGCATACTGAAGCTGATAAATTTAGCCTGGACATAAATGATATCTTTTAACCCTTTTTGTGGCTAGATATCAAGATAGCGTTCATACATTATTTCCAACATTGCAGATTTATCAGGGTCATAGTAACATCCTACCACTGCTAAGTGGAATATAGTGTTTATCGTTCAGAAAGGACAGCTTCAATCAATGTACAATGTAGACAATTCTTATGAAGGCCTTCAATCCTCATTCACACGGGACACACTCGTTCGTGCGGCGTGCACGCCAGTAAACGGGCCTACCCGGGAGGGACAGGTGCTGTCTGTGCAGCCTATTCTTCCCTATGGTAGGATAAGACCATACACTGTGACACGCAACCCGAACATCCATGGGTGTACGGGTGGACACAGACAGGATGTATCCTGTGTCCAAATGCGGACACCCGTACCCCCACGGATGTGCAGTTTGTGTATGCATTTTACAGCATATGGCCACGTGCTCCCATAGGGAAGAACAGGCTGCTGCGCACATCACGCGCAGCACCTGTCCCTCCCGGGATCAGCTTGTTTATGGGCGTGCAGGCCGCACGGACGTGTATGCCCCCCATGTGAATGAGGCTTTAAGAATGAAACATAAATTAGGATAAATTGGTCACTATATTTAATCAAGGATGCAACAGACACAGATGTGACAACATGGATAAATTACCCCCATTGTGTCATTAGCACCTGCTTTGCGATTATGAAAATGCATTATGGGCAACATTTATCTAAGTGTGATATATAAGGCTGGTCATATATGGCTTGATTAGACAGGCCAATGCAATAATCTGAGATTTTCCTAAACATGCATATGCTTCTTGGATGAGTCACACAATAAACAGCACAGGTCCCATGTGTACACATGTGCCGATATCTCCCTGCCTATTGTTCCCAGGGAAACACTGGCCTCGATTTGTGTCACCTTCAAACTGCTTTCACTACAGCTGGGGCTATGGAGAAGTACATCTTGTAGACATTCAGAAGATCTGTCTTTCACTGTGTCATTGCACCCCACTCAACACTGCATTGTTATATGTGGCCTGTGCACAGTGAAAGATCAACAACTGCAAGACATTTTCCAAACTCATACTGCAACACAAATAAGAGCCCAGGAGCTAAGGGTCACAGTCATCTGTGAGGTATGCATATGTAAAGGCATGAATGCACATGTATAACATTACCCAAAGTCTGAGCAGCCCCTAATGATAGCCACATTAGGTACGGATCTGGCCGTTTGAAGTGATATTAAACTGCTTTTTTTACTGTTTTAGATGCCAATGTTACAGTCTGCCGCTTCTTCTGATGTTTCTGCTTTCCATTTTTAACTGGTCTAGGCATTGGCACCGCTACCAGTTGTAGGGGGGCTCATTGCTTGCAGGTTCCTATAGAGCCCCAACAGATCCAGCTTTTCATATGTGCACCTGGGAAGAGGACTACAGGCTGACAAAGACGCTCCCTGCCTTGACAAGACACAGGCAGCCCAAGAGCAATAGATTAGGGCTGCGGAAATTAACGATTAATCCCTCGATTAATCGTAAATTTTTTTGATCGATCAAAAGTATTTTGATCGGTACTCACCTCTCCGCCGGCTTCCGGGTCTTTCGAGAGTTCCGTCGGAGATCCGGTGACGTCACGGACATCGACGTCACGGGCTCCTCCCCCTTCCCCAAGTGGCTCCTCCGGCTAATGAAGGGATTCGTACTCGTGAAAATGACCCAATACTAAACGCAGATACTGGCACTGGCTAAACTACCAGGGCTGCATCAGTCGCATTTCACGACCAGGCCCTGGTGTTCCGCCAGTTTGGGGGGCCCAGAGAGACCAGAACACTGATATTGACTTGCCATGTGTTTCTGGAGATCACACTGCGGCTGGGGGGCGTACCTGCGTTGCCATTGACTTTAATGCAACAACACGCCCCCTCCCACCCCAGAATGCAGTGAGGCGGCCGGGATGTGATCCAGTGCATTCCAACACGAATCGGCCCGGAACGCACTGGAACTGGTGTGAACTAGCCCTGAAAGTCATAACATACATAGAGGGGAATTTATCAAAACTTGAGCAGACAGAATCTGGAGCAGTTGCCTGTGGCAACCAATCAGCATCCAACTTTTATTTTTAAACCTTAACTGAACAAACTGAAGAGAGAAGCCGATTGCTTGTCATAGGCAACTGCTCCAGATACTTTTGCTTCAGTTTTGATAAATTCCCCTCATACTGTTTGAGTGTGTGTGTAGGCCAATGTAGTTGGATCTGTATGTGCGTTATAATTAATCGAAATTAATCGATTAAAAAAAATTTCGATTAATCGAACAGGATTTTTTTTTATCATTACCAGCCCTACAATAGATGCACTAAAACAGACCTCTGTCAAGTGATGAATGGCTGCTTGCAGGGGCCGTGCATGTGTGGTGGCGCTATACATTAAGGAACTAGTCCTGAGGAAAGGGATCAGTTTACTGTGACAAAAGCTATGAGTGCGCACTTCCCAATCTGGAAGTTCAGGGAAGCGGTGAAGAAGAATCCAGAGGCTGCGCCTGTAATAACATTAAAGAGGAACTTTACCCATAACTTTAAACTAAGAACTAGGTCACCTTTGGAAATGCTTAGTAATGACAATCTACAAACGGATACCTATAGAGGATTAGCAGCTTTTTATTCTTTATATACCTTATTTTTCTTTTCTTCACAAGTTTTCCGACAGTGGCCATTGTTACCAAAGGCACATTAATATACAGTAAGCTCCCAGTTATCTGGCACCCACGAGGATTGAATTTGAAATAGCCAATAGCAGGCTGGCTATTTCTCCCCATTATTTACATTCTGCTGCCGACAGTGAAATCTAGCCGCCGGCCGGCAACGAAATATAAACAAAGAAATTATTTAGCAGCTAAAGTTGCTAACAAAATTTGTAGTGTGCACCAAGAAACTGACAGCTTTTTAACCTCTTGCCGTCCGCCCGTAGTAAAAAAACGGACGGACGGCACTGCAGCATCTGCGGGTTGCCGTCTCCAGACGGCAATTTTTTTCTGCTCGCGCGCGCCCCCTAGCGGGCACGAACGGGCAGAAAAGACCCGCTAAATGCACACACCCGTTACCGGGTGTTTCACATATAGGCGATCGGCGGGTCCATAGCCCGCCGATCGCCTATATGTGCTCGTTCGCGGCACCTCAGATCTCTGCTTTATCAGCTTCTTTTGGGGTCCATAGGTGATATTAGGGGTCCTAGAGACCCCTAATATCTCCATAAAGAGGACCTGTCAGTGTGCCTTTGCTATTATATAGGGGGTTGTTATCCCCCTATATAATAGCAATAACAATAAGTGCAAAAAAAAAAATATAAATAAAAAAAAAAAAAAATAACACATAAAAAAATAAAATAAAATAAAAGCCACATATAAAAAAAGGGGAAAAAACCCCCCCAAAATGTTTAACTCCCCCACCCCCACGTTTACGCGCCTATAAACGTAAATACGCGTCCGGTGCCCCAGCGCGCAAAAATTACAATTGCGCTACACATGTTACATATCGCCGCGAACGTCGCAGTGAGAGCAATCATTTTAGGGCCATCAATCACTGATAACACTAAACTGATGAGCGGTAACAGCTTTTAAAGCGTCGCCTATGGCCAATTTTGGGTATTATCGTTTTTTGAGGTTTCGCGCGCGCACGCAATTTTAAGGCTTGACATGTTTAGTGTCTTTTTACCCGACGTGACCCCATCTTTTATATTTTACCAAAAAATTGGGTAATAATAAATGTTTTATCATTTAATATAGGGGAAACTGTTTTTTTTTTTAAATTTCGGTAATTTTTCCTTAATATAGTAAAAAAATAAAACCCCCAGTGGTGAATAAATACCACCAAAAGAAAGCTCTATCTGTCCCCAAAAAAGGGTATAAAATTCATTTCAGTACAGCGCTGCATGACGGAATAAATGTCAGTTAAAGTACCGCAGCGCTGAATACTGAAAAATGGCCTGGATGGGAAGGGGGTTTAACACCGCGGATGTCAACTGGTTAATGCACATCAAGTCACTAGTTGCTTGAGAGTGCCGGTTGCTTTAATGCTGGATAATGGGGAACTTACTGCATCTCCCTTCGGTTCCGGGAACGTGACTAGGACATGTGATCATCTTAAGGGAGGAAAATGCCTTTCCCTGAGATGTTGTGAGATTGCAGATGAGAATTCCCAGCAATGCTCTACGGATGTAACCTCCCAGGATGCAATGCTTGGGCACAGATTACATCATTTGTGCCAAAGTGGACCAGGAAGTGTATAAACTCTATTTGTACGTAAATGAAAAACATGTTTGTTTGGCTAATGAATGGAATATGATTTCATATGAGCATGCAGAGCTGCGTGTTGATGTGATTTTTAATGAAAGGGGTAAAAGGTCCGCTTTAAGTAGTAAGTGCTAATTTTTTTTAATACAGATGTCTTTTTGGGAAAAAAACAAAACCACAGCGCCTTTAGTACTACTTAAATGAAAACATAGTTTCACTATTCTCAATGAATCTAAGAAAAACCATTAGTTCATTACTGCCATTTTAATCATTTTGCATACTACAAACTAGAGTCAAATCAAATTATCAATAATCCAGGGGCGAGTACGGAGTTCACCCAGAATCTGTTTTTAGCACAGTTCCAGGCGCATGAGTTGGAAAATTGACTCATTTTTGCACATGGGCTCCTTAAATGTTTAATGTTTATTATGCTGGAAATTGCAGGGGGGTGCATTGGGGCGGATCTAAGGGGGGGGGGAGGGGGGAGTCTGATTGGGGCCATTGCTTATGGCATTTATGTAGTAATGGGCATATGCTATGCCGTAATGTATTGATGGCTAGGTACCATGTTGGTGTCATGTTGTACACTAAAATATGCAAAATGAATATAAAGATTTACAACAAAAAAAACAATTATCAATAAATCAAATTAGAAATAAAACTAGATCCCAAAAAGTGATTTTTTTTTTTTTAAAGCATTTGAGTGGCTATAAGGTTCAAAAACTATTGGTGGGTTTATAGCCAGAATAACACCAGTAGGGCCATTTATGTGCAAAGAACCGCACAACAATGATACACACAAGCAGCCACCCTGTTCGGTGGATCTTTCCAGTAAGAGGTACAGCATAATGTACCCAGCTTTGAAGATTCTCCCACTCAAACATGGTGAATACAACATGTCTTCCTCCCATCGACAATGACAACTAACCTGAAGAAGTTTTTGTGTTAAACCAAGCAATGGGTTTCACCCAGCTACCCACCTTCGTACACACAAATGTGCATAGGGCTTCCCTGGTTTGGACTTCTTGAATGTCGAGGTTCCATCAGCCTGATACAGGTTGAAGTGAATCTGTGGTAGGTTTGGAAGCTTTTGAATCCTGGTAAAGCAGAAATGAAGTTATATAGGTTGGGCAGACGGTGGATTTGTAAAGAGCCAATAAAGCACATTGAACCTAAAACGTGTTTATACAAAAAAAAACAAAAAAACAAAAAACTTAAAATCATATGACATACATAAAATTAAACCTACTATAGACATAAACACTATAGAACACAGTTTTTTACTTTTGGTCTCCAGTTTCTCAGACAGACTGGCAGATCTCTTTTAGATGAACGATTAAAGAAGAACTCTGAGCAGAAACAAAATGAACCTTTGCAGTGGGGCTACTTCCACAATGCAAGGGTTCACTGTTCCTTTTCATCTAGGGTATAATTTCATATATATTTATATATGTTGCACTTGGCTGCCTTTATTAGTTCTGGAGATTACCACAGAGGACAAACCTCTGCTGCAGTTCAGGTACAAGGCAAATATTTCTACATGCAGCTTCTCATACCACTCTGAAACACAACAGTTCCTATAGGCTGTCTTCCACAGGTGGGGTAAAGTCATAGCATTCCTGCTTATTCACCCCCCTGAGTATGCTGAATATATATAACCTTATCAAATGAAACCATAACGGGAAAGAGAGACAGAAAGGAAAAATGCAACAATGCAACCCAGATGGTAGAAACACTAATGGTGCCCACACACTGAGCAAACGGTCTTTTGAACTCATATCAAACAGTTGATGGCACATCGGTGATTTTAGTTTTTGTGATATTGTGATCAAAATTGTAGGTTTGGTCAGGTTGGAAATTTTTTCTCTAACCGAACAATAATGGATGAATCAGTAGGGTTTCTGTTCGTCAAAAATCTCTGCAAGAACACAGCACATGTACAAAAGGAAATTATTTCCGTCGTTCGTCACAAATTGGTTGGTTAGTATGACTAACGAACGATTTCCGAAATCGACATTTGGCTATGCTTGATGGGGAAATCTAGGTATATTCCAACAAGGGTTTGTTCCAGAAACAAAAAAACTTCAAACGAAATCGTACAATGTATGGCCAATGTAAAGCTGGCCATAGATCTTACAACCATTGCAAGACTTTTGTCTTGCGATGGTTGTAAGGTAATTTCAAAAAACTTACAATCTTCCCATCTTGGACAGGCAGATCGTACTTGCGATCATCAAAAAGCCCACCCTCCTGAGGGGCGGGCGTCCGATGACTGCAATGCTGAACTTGCGCACACCGGCCCGTTCGGCATTTGTCTTACGAGCATGCCACTAACCCCTCGACAATCGTACGATTCTCGTTGGGTTTTCGAACATGCTCTTAAGACAAAAGTTGTGCGACCGTACAGTAGCAGAGGTCACACGCCTTCCATACACCTTGCGATTATCGTACGATCGCAGGATTTCCTACGATTATGGTACCATAATCACAAGGTGTACAGGCACCTTAACATTTATCTGGAGGATCCAAGCAGGGCAACCAGACATTCACCTGTGGAGCAGATACGCCCAGGTGTCATTGAAATCAAGGAAGAAAACTCATCTGAGAAAAAAGGAAATAAGGTGAGCTCAGGAAACAATAGGCAAGTCCTAATATTTGTTAAACCTTAAGCTGCCCATACATCTTGATCTCATCGGACGACACTTTTCGTCCGATGATCGAACTGTTGTACGGCGGCCCCATCCTGCCCCGATTATCGCAAAGTTGGATCTGCGGTAATTAAAAGAAAGCACCTGAACGAATTGCGGTAATCAACCGCAGGTATTTTCATCTGCGCATGAGCAGTGTAAATCGTACGAATTTTGACGTATGGAAATGCCACCAACCTTGTGAAAATCGTACGATTGACCAAAGTTTTCTAACCTGCTGGTTAGTCAAAAGTCGATCAATTGTACAGTATTTGCGGTTGTACACTCCCCATCAACCTTACGAATATTGGACGAAAACGCGGTCGCATACGAAAACCAGCCGACATTCGTAAGGTGTATGGGCATCTTTAGATATGAGAAGAAAAAAAAGGGATGAAGAAAAAGGACAAGTGTAAAACATGACACTGCATACCATCACCCCTTTATACCGACTTTATACCACCACCTCTGCCTCAAGGTAGACTAGGGTGATAAAACCAGCACCCCTTTACCTCGATAAACCTGTATTTTAATATAAAAACAGGAAATGCAGGCCATCTATTCCGTACCTTACCACCAAACAAAAATGACTTCAGGGTTCTCCATGTTGAATCCATTGCAGGAGCAACAATCACCTTGCCTTCTGGTGTACACATGCAGGGAAATTGCAGCTGCCGAGCCCCAAAAGTGGAAGCTGCCAGGAGTCATTAGATGGGGGGCATAGAGATGGGTCTGGGTGCCCAGTGCACTGTGTGTTGTGCTGTTTGTGTTATGCCCTGTGTGTGTGTATTATGCTCTGTGCGTTGCGCTGTGTGTGTTATGCCCTATGTGTTATGCTCTGTGTGCTGTGCAGTGTGTATTATGCCCTGTGGTTTGTGCTGTGTGTGTGTTATGCTGTGTTTTATGCTGTGTGTGTGTAATGCCCTATGTTTGTGAGATATGTTGTGCGTTGTGCTGGGTGTGTATATGTTATGGAGCGAATTACAGCTGAATTGATGATGCCCTGTACTTAACTATAGGGCTCCATCAATTTGGGTGGAATTCACACCATATTGAGTGTGAGGAGGGCTTACTGGTCTTTTGGGTTTATTTGCATCTCTTTTTTTAAATGGTGGAAGAGGGCAATGTTAAAAGGAGGGGAGGCGGGCAGGATAAGATAGGATGGGTTCAGGCTGGGCAACTGGTGGCAAGTAACTTTTAAGGCCTGGCTAGTAGCTCAGGACCTGAGATTTTGACAGACACACACACACACACACTTGTAATAAGTTGTATTTTGCCCTTCGTAGTAAGGGTAAACCATAGTACTCAGTACCTACCTCTTACTATCATCCAGCAGAGTAGACTGGCTCATCACTGAGATGTCTTCCAAAACAGAAGCTGCATAAAGAAATACAGACATTAAATACTTGAAGCCCAAGAGGGGGCAAATGACAGCTCAGAGAAATGACTACATATCCCCGCAGCTGGAATTTAACTAACGTGCACACACAAGTTAAAAAGTGATCATAACAATACTAGTACATTGACCATTATCACCTGTGGATTTGATGGGTCCGAGTATCAGCATTGGTTGAACGGTACTATTCCAAAGATGTGGAGGTCTCTCTTGGTCTCTCCGACATGCCTTCTTGAGCAGGTGCTGCTTGTATTCCTTCCAGTTGGTGCAATTCTTTACTTGGGGGTCTGCATTGATACTAATCTTGTACTTGCGCTCCCAGTCCCATTGCTCTTGCTCTCTTCGAGATGCCTTCTCTCTGCGCAAGTTCAGCTTTCCTAACCAGCGCGATATGTCCACAGGACGCCCCGATATGTTCTCTGGTATTAGATTCGGCTCTGGATCTTGAAACTCAACGCAGGGTTGATTAGGTGCACAATTTGGAAAACGAATTTTCAAGAAGTCCCATCGAGAGCTGGCTGGGAATGTTGCTCCTGCCTTGCTTATTCCTGGATCAGGTTGGGAACTCTTACATGGAGATTTTACATGATTATCTGAATGGTGACTCTCTATTTCATCACTGGCTTGTTGGCTACTTAGATGGATGGGCACAGTTGAAGATGGTGCACTCTCTTCACTGGGGCAGCAGGTACTAGCAGTAATCAAGTTGATTTGGTCACCGTTTGTTGTTTCAAGCTTTGGTCTTAAACTGCAACCACAACAATACACGATTGTAAATTTCAGGACTGATTTTTTTTTTAAAGAAAACCAATACTTAATATACACATTACATTAAAATATATGACAACTGACAAGATCCATTCAAAGGGAATCTGTCCCTAGAACCAAAACATACAACTAATCATTTGGGTCCCTCGCTGGTGTCTATCCTGCGTGCAACGGACCACTAATCCAGCACTGCAGATGTGCTGGCCCAGGCCCCAACTGTCCCTCGCACTGCAGACTTCTCTTCTGGATATTGAGAGGATCCCACAGCTGGCCAGCCAATAGGAAGTGTCAATTTCTTGTGGGCAGTGACATGCACACCCGTAGAAGGACCTCACCTCCTGTAAACAGAAGAGACTCAGGATTGGATGGTCACGTGACCACTGCTTTATAAGTGTCCCTTGCACTGCATACTTCTCTTCTGGATATTGGGAGGATCGCACAGCTGGCCAGCCAATAGGAAGTGTCAATTTCACGTGGGCAGCGACGTGCACACCTGTAGAAGGACCTCACCTCGTGTAAACCGAAGAGACTGAGGATTGGATGGTCACGTGACCACTGCTTTAGGTGACTAAAAATTGCATTTAGATCTTTTTTTTTGTAATGCCAGCGATCACTTTGGTAGGGGTGGGAAGGGGCGAGTGGTTTGAGGTTTTAGGGAGAGTCCAGAGAGCAGCTTAAAATAAAAGCTGCCTCTGCAAAGAAATAGTGTACTTAAATACTACTTTCATGTTATTCACACCACCTATCTCTGCTGGGGCGGAAGAATCTTTAAAACCTGACTTTTCCAGAGTGTTGGATTCCTGGTCCCCTGCTGCACTCCGATTCCTCCCAGACCCCTATATAACTACAGGACACAGCAGCAACTTAGTGGAATGAACCGCAGAGCACAGTGGTGGATCCAGGAACCTGACACTCCTGGAACTTTCGGTTACCGAAGATTCTTCCACTGGCTTTTTCTCATCACTGCAGCAGAGATGGACAGTATGGAATTTAAGTTGAGAAACCTTTAATTTAGGCTTTTTTTTTTTCTTTCTTTAAAACATATGCAAACGCCAGATGTATTATGCATCCCTGTTGCTCAGAATCCTCAGTACACCAGGGATACTGATACTGTTCATTTTTTAAACGCAATCTCTGCTACTTATTAGGAAAAATGAATGTATTCAGCAGCTGCAAATATTATTTGCATCAGCAGGAAGACTAGGTATCCTCTGAGACCTCTGGGCTGAACTTCATTAACAGGAAATCCACAGATGGCATATATTTTTTCCCCACCTCTTCATGAGTATGTCAGAGCCGTCTGACATGCTAAGAAGGGCAGGGGGTGTACTTTGTTGTGCAGTCAATTTTACGTTCCACCCACTCCCTTGCTGCAGCCTCTGTCTGCAGTCTCCTGGGTAGCATATAATCACTAGAGTAGATAGCATTACTTATGTGCCAATGCAAAAAAAATAATACCTGAACTGCCAGCTTGATAGCTACTCAAAAGTTTTAGATAAGGCTCCAAAGAAAGGAGGAGGTATAGTGCGGTGGTAGAATTGGCCTAAAGCGCACCCAGTTAAAAAGTTAAACTAATTGCCAGAGATGACTTCCTGCTAGGGAATAATTAGGCCACTTCCCTTGACGTGAGCGCTCCTTTAACAGCTTAGAGGACATGTAACAGAAGAGGTTTCTGCAAGATGGTGGGTTTTTTATACAGCCTCAGAGAAGAAAGTGGTGCAGGTATGTATGGGTGCAAAACATTTTTACTAGACGTTTTACAAAAATTGCATGAAAAAAAAAAAATGATATATATATATATATCAATCGTGATGGAAATACAAAAGCAGGCATTCGTTATTTCTCCTTGTGAAATTGCTATTTGTCTGGCTTTGGCTTAAATACTTTCCGAGCCACTGACCTAAAACAAGAATAGAGTTAGGGAATCCTGACTTTTTATCAACTTTATTTTGCTATATGTGCTTGTTGCAGGTCTGAGACTCAAGATTAGAGAAACCAGGCACAGCCATGCAGTTGGCCTTTTTGTAGACGGTGGTCAGCAATGGTAGCCTACAGATCTCAACAGGAGAGCATTACTGTACAGCACAAATGGCACTTTCCCAACACGAATGCAATAAGCTTGCATTCATATATTTCTGCACATTTTCAAAGCTCAAAACGTAAAAACTATTATTTCATAATCCCTAAAAAAATGTCCTTTGCAATGAATTAGCATAATCACTTGATGTGTCTTTATATTAAGCTCCTGTATTTATCTAACATGGTAGGGGTTGGGCGAGATAGCATAGTAATAACTTTACCAGTATGTCCCTTCTTTGTCATTGGCTAGTCACAATTTGTTTTTATGGAAATCTCATTGATGGGTTTTAATGAGGATATTATATGTAAGGGTACCAACCTCTATTGATGCTTCTCTTGTTCATACAAGTCAATCGGAAAGCAAAAACCTCATAAAGCAGGTCGATGCAATGTAGATAGAAGTTAAATGCACCTGCCAATGAACTCTGAATGATCTCATAAGCATCTCAAAATGAACCTGAAAATAATCTGCATTTGCCCATCTACATGAACCCAAAGCCCGCAGACATAGGTAGGCCCTAAAAGAGCTATACTAAAGAAGATTGCTTTACATAGGATGGTCTGAATTTCCATTTGCAAAACACTGTTTACTAAAATGACTTCTGATGAGAGGGTGGAGTGTGTGAACAGAGGCTCTAAACATCAGAAGCTATTGTTACCACAGACAAGGAAACCACTACAAAACCAAATGATCACATGTGATGCTCTCATCAACTGCATATACAAGCAATTAAATGTGTTCCTCCTGCTGTCCCAAGGCTCACTATATATAAAATAATTTGCTGAAGCTTTGCTTTCACTTTCATTGTGAATTCTACCTCTTTTATTACTGATCTGGTTAACTGATATGCCGTCACATTTTGTACATACCACTGCAGTTAATAGATCTGATAATTACCAAGGACTTGAGCTCCTTTTGCGCTTACGACTGCGTGCAATATCATGCGTATTCAAGTTCAGCTGTCTCACATATGGCGTCTGTACAGAACTGCAAAAAATAAGAGTAGCACAAATAAAAATTCTGAAAATATATAAACTGCAAATGTCAGTAAATGAAACAAACTGTATACTAGAGAGATGGAAAAACATTCACTTGGTACAGCTGCAGGCTTACAATATCAATTGGTACATATAGAGAGTTAAAGTGGAAACTCACCTGTTTCTGACCCATTTCCTTCCTCTTCTGGTGCTTGGTGGCAAGAAGTGCAACTCTTCATTTTCTCTCCCACCCCACAGTGTACCCCCAGCCTCCCACAAGACCCAATGGCGTTTTTGCAGTGTCCTATGTGGTGCACGCGACTTCCATAGAGCCAGTTTTTACCTAGATGAAAAAGGAGCTACTGCAAAGCCCACTCCCACTGAATTCTAAACCCTAGGTTGCACGGCTTGAATTTGGTCAATTTATGAAGAATCAGATGAAATTCAAGCTGTAAGTGGCCCTGTTGGCAACACCTGGCTGGACTGACTATTACTATAAAATCAAAGGAGCTGGAGGAAAACAGTTGGCCAAACAGCAACTGCATCCAGTCAGATGCCAGTTGTATGAATACAAAAACTCTCTCTCATTCAGCCATGTGTGGCCAGGTTTAGTGAGTACAACTGACATGCTATGTTCCTTATCGTATAGGTGATATAATGTGCTGTGTTATTCACTTATACAGAAGTAGTAAGGAGTGTGTAAATATAGCTCAGTCTGGTGCCTGGGCAGTGTGACCTAGACTGCAAACACATGTAACACAAAGGATCTTGTTTATGGTCTTCTACTGTTTGCTGTGTGTATTAGTATAGAAAGGCATTTTGTCTGCTAAATGTCAATCACTGTTCAATAAGCATACTGCAGTCATGGGCTGGCTCCATGCAGCTCTTCCCACAGATGAAAAGGCAAAGTTTGGTTATATTACTTCGTGCTCTTTCCATTTTTATGAATAACTAAAACCAAAACTTTTTTTTATTTTGTATTCTTTTTTCACCATCTACACCCCAAATGGAGTAATTTCTATCACTTCCTGTTCTATAGACACAGCAGAGTGAGATACAAATCTCTCCAAATTGAGGCAATTGCCCCCTTTAAGTGCCCATACACTGGTCGAATTACTGCCAGTGTTTAATGTACCGGCTGAAATTCGCAGTGTCTTGGGCTGTTGGCTCCCTTTCAGCCTTCCTCGATCAGCTAATTGAAGGAGCCGGCTGGAAAATTTTCCATCGATCAGAGTCGGCAGCAAATGAGCTGCCCGCTCTGATCGGGTATTCTGACTGGTGTCTGGGGCACCTGTCAGAATACAATGCAATCAGAGGGATCGACGCAATTTGTGTTGATGTAGTTCAGACCGCGGGTATGGCCGGCCGACAGATGACACTGAAGTAAGTGTCCAAATTGGAGAATTTTTCATCTCTTTCTATTCTCGTGGCAATTGAAAAGGTTATTAATTGATGCAAACTGGAGTTATGTTTTAAATGCAAGAGCCCTAAGAAAACTACAATGGTAATTGTTAATCTTACTACTGCCCAACCAAGAACTACCTCCCCCCCATGATAGATCAGTTTTGTGGCCAATAGCAATTAGTCTAACCTGGCAGGTCACAGTGATGCAAAATTTACTAAACACTGTTCAGTGCTGCAATTATTGGTTATTACCATGGGTACCTAGTGAGATTATCTTGGATAATTACAATGAGGGGAATTGATCAATACTGGAGCAGTCAGAATCATGAGCATTTGCCCATGGCAATCAGCTTCTCTCTTTCATTTACAAAGCTTAACTGAACAAACTAAAGAGATGCTGATTGGCAACTGCTCCAGATTCTGTCTGCTCCAGTTTTGATGAATTCCCTGCCAATGTATGTAGTCAGTATAGCCTGCTGTTGTTTACAAGGCCTGCAATAAATTGCAGGGAAATTCTTAGGTAAACAGTACGAACAACAATCACTTTGTAAAGGTTTTGTAACCCACAGATGAAACCAAATAGAAACTCAACACTCTCACCTTGGGTTAAAGCGTGTGACAATGTAGCCCAATCTCTTCAAATGGCTATAAACCTGCAGACAAACCATGTACAGACAATAAACTGAGAGCTGAATTTGGTTTGAAAGCACTTCGGTCAATAATGATTCTATTGTTCTGTAAACAGAGGACTAGATCGGAAAGGTCTTTTAAATTGAACAATACCAATACCTGATAGTGCAGCAAGGTGATGGAACCACCTGAAACCAATTTCTCATAGGCCTCCTGGACAGACAGTTGTAGATCCCTAAAGAACAGCTGGATTTTGCCCTAAACAGAAAAAAAAAACCCACTATGACCGACATAAAAATGAAACAAAAAAGAAAAAGCAGAGGAGTGGACATTCTGTTATTTTTTACAATGCAGGCTAACAAATGAAAGCAAATGTAACATTGCTTGGTATGGGCACAACCTAAACAAGCATTTTAATCGGCAATAATCTCTTGGGAGAGCAGGAAAGCTGGACCTCCTCCCCCCCCCCATGCATGTTGTGGGAGACTCCTGGCAGCTTTCCATTTGGGGCACAGTGTCTGCACTCGCCCCGCATGTGTATGTCTTGCTGGTGGTAGAACGAGTAGCGCTGTCACTTCTGACACTGCAAGTAAAGTACTCCCACCAGTGCTAGCCTCGAGGAAACCTGAAACTAGGCATGCTCGAATACTGGTATTTTTGGTACTGAGTACCGATATTTTTTTTTTGTCGGTACTCGCCAATACCAAATACCGAGTACCGGAAGTATCATTCAGGAAGCCAGGCGGGGGTGTAATGACTCGCAACCTGGCTTCCTGATTAACAAGGAAGCTGTCCCATGCTTCTCGACACTGATGAGAAACCATGGAGCCGGCTTGCTGGCCAATCATGGAATATAATCATGGCCGTGTAATGATGCGGCGCCCTGCTTCCCGATTGGCCGGGAAGCAGGCTCCATGCTCCCTCGTCCTTAAAGGACGAGGGAGCAAGAACCGGCTGCCCGGCCAAATCAAAAAGCCAGGTGCTGCGTCATTACACGGCGCCCGGCTTCCTGATTGGCCGGGAAGTCGGCTCTATGCTCTCGTCACAAGTGACGAGGGAGCATGGAGCTGACTTCCCGGCCAATTAGGAAGCCGGGCAGAGTGTAATGACGCAGCGCCCGGCTTCCTGATACAGGAAGTATCGGGCTAGGCATCGGAGCATTTGGACGAGTACTCGCCCAAATACTCGGTATCGATACTAGTATCGGTATCGGTACATCCCTACCTGAAACCACATGGCCACACTATGCTGGAGGCTGTATTGGTCTGGAGCAGATTGTTTTGTGGTGCTCTGGCGGCCACGGACAACTTCCCTGTGAAACAGAAGGCAAGGTGATGGTTGCTCCTGCATTGGATTCAATATGCAGGACCCTAATGTCTGTCTTTTTGGTGGGAAGACACTGAATAGGTTGTCTGTATTTCCTACTTTTATATTAACCCCTTAGTGACGGGAGACATACACTGTACGTCCCCCGTCACCAAGTGCCCAAATGACTGCTCACGTACACTATTGAGGCCTCCATTAATGAAAGAATTAAGCTTTATCAGATACCCAATCGCTTTCAGTGATTGGGTGTCTGACAGTGGTAGGAAGTGCGGTTTACACCTCACTCCTATTACCGTTAGGCAGCTGTACAGATTAGGATTAGCAAATCCCGATCTGTACCGGCTTTTTGCTAAATGTTACAGCATAGAAACATTTCTCTGAGAGCCAGAGAAGAAGATCTGTGCTTCATCAGCTTCTCTGAGGGTCCCAAGATGACATTAGGGGTCTTGGGGAACCCTGATGTCTCCATAAAGAGGACCTGTCATTTTTTCTAGCCATCACATTGGGGGCTTTTTAGTCCCCTATGTGATAGCAATCAAGTGTAAAAAAAAAAAAAAGTTTTTAAATAAAAAATTTAAGTCGCATTAACCGCGTACGCACTTATACACGTAAATAAGCGTTGGTTACAATTGAAAACTATTGCAATTTGAAATATCCAATAGCAGGCTGGCTATTGCTTCCAGCAATAAAGTAAAGTTAAAATTAAAAAAAAAAAGTTAAATAAAAATTTAAATACAAACAAAAACAATTAAGGTAAATAAACTAACATACAGATACACACACAAACTCACATATATATATAGATAGATAGATCTATCTATCTATCTATAGACATACATATACACACACATACAATAGAATAGATTTATATAGAAGTCCTTTTCCATTTCGGCCTGACAAATGTTGCTGCAGGAGGTGCGTTGCAGTGCCATTCATTCAATGGATACCAAATGCTCCTCCCGTCCTCAGTGTGATCGCCTGCACTGGAATGTGCAGTACTGCAATGCCCTGTGTTCCAGTACAATGCGATTGCAAACAATGTGCATACTGTTTTATTATGAAGTAAACTTTAGGTCTGTAAAGCTGCAATTGTGTATTTTATTTTAGATAAATGACGGTATTTAAAAAAAAATCCTATTCGATTAATCGAAGTCAATAATCGGCTAACTAATCGATTATGAAAATAATCGTTAGCTGCAGCCCTATTTAAACACCCTGGTCAGCAAGTGGAAGTGCACTGGGGGTTGCATTTCCTGTCTGGTGGGCGCAGCCATCTCTCATGTATGTCATTTGTGGAAATAGCGTTATCATGTAACTAACTAAACATTTCAGAATTTGATCACACCTTATTTATCCAACCAACAAGAATATTAAGATAGATGTCTGTAAACATTTGAGCTTACAGAATTTTACTTCACAAGCAATTTTCCAGTTCTCGGGGTTACTGCTCCTGGTATTGAAAATGAACCCCGAGCCAGACTCGGTAATACCGCCAGGGAGGTTAAACTGGTGTGAATAGAACCCCAAACATGAATAATGCTCCTAGAATTATTGCTCTCACTTTGGCATGCATGGCGATACCCAACATAAGCAACCAATGTATAGGTGCCCATACACCTTACGACCATTGCAAGACTTTCGTCTTGCGATGGTCGTAACCTTATTGAAAGCTCGTACGATCTGCCCATCTTGGACGGGCAGATCGTACTTGCGATCATTGAAAGCCCGCCCCGCTGAGGGGAGGGCTTCCGATGACTGCAATGCTGAGCGGGCAGTGCGCTTGCAAACACCGGCCCGTTCCGCAGTTGTCGAACGAGCACTCCACTAACCCACCATGCATCGTACGATTCTCGGCGGGTTTTCTAGCATGCTGGTTCGACAAAAGACGTGCGACCGTACAGTAGAAACGGTCGCACGCCTTCCATACACTTTGCGATTATCGCACGATAATAGCAAGGTGTATGGGCACCTTAAGTGTTTCTGCTCATATGTGCTTGTATGCGCGGTGGTGGGGCTTTAATTTTTTTTTATCTCACTCAACTTTTTTTTTTACACCTGCTATCACTTCACATTGCATTCACATAGGGGGCCGATAGTGTGGGGGGTGTCGGGCATGGTATAGAAGCGATCGGGTGGCTTTGGAGTTGTTTAAATTACTTCTACATGAAAGCTGACAGTAGGCTGAGGGAGTGTAAACACGCTCCCTACTGCTATAGCAGCGAGGAGTGTAACTACTGCTCCCTGCTGCTGCAGAAGTAGTACTTGCGTCCGTGGCAGCCAAAGGGTTAAAGATCCTGTAGATCTGCCAGAAATGCACTCAGATGCAGAGTCCTGTTGTGGGATGACAACACACAGTATTTTGGGGGACTTAGTGGCGTCAGCCCTCCCAGTTGTATTTTGCTTAAAGCTGAACTTCAGGCAGAAATATTCTTAACCCATACAGTGGGGCTACCCCACGCTGCAAGGGTTAAGTGCTCATTTTCATCTAGGGAGGAAAATAGTTGGCTGCTAGACTGGTCCAGGCAGCCTCTCTCCTCTTTTGTTCCAGCGGTCTAAGGTCCTGTGAGTCATCACTTCCTATACAGTGTATACGCTGAGGGACATACCATTGCTGGAAAGGAGGAGACTTTCAAGTTTAACGGAGTAATATAGCAGAAATGTTAAATGTTCATTGTCATATTTAAACAAACTACTTACACATTCAAGCAAGTAGAGAGCTTCCTCGGGCAGCAGGCACTGTCTCCCCTCTTTGGCGAAACCCATTGAATGCCAAAATTTGCCCTACACAGAAAGATGGCTGTATTATAGTCACTGCTTTTTTTGTGCGATTACTTACAAGTTAACAGTCACAAACCTGGAAAAATCACACTGAGCATGTGGAGAAAAAAATGCATTCGCACAGGTTATCTTCAGTGAAAACTGTGTATCAAAACAATCAGATGCAGACCTGCAGGCAGTGTCTGCTATAAAAGTCAAGCTTGGCTTATTCCCATCTCCCCATCTTAAAGTGCCTTTCCACTTTTGCAGTCAAATTTTAACAAACGCACATTATACCTAAAAATCATTTCTTACATATTTGATATTTCTTGGGTGAAAACCTTTGTGCACATTGCAGGCTACTCTGAGCATTTCAAAAGTGAAAGCAGAGGGACAAACTGAAGGACAGACGGAGCTTCCTCTCATTAACATTCATAGGGTTATTCACAAAAGGGTGAAGGGTTCGGAGAAGGCAGGAGAAGGGAGCAATCTTCTAGGATAAAATAGCTGAACTGGAAAAATGTTCCTATTCAGCTTACTTTCCAACTCAGCTATGTTGTCCTAGATTGTTCACTTCTCCTGCCTTCTCCAAACTCTTCACCCTTTTGAGAATAACCCTGATAATGATTCTAAGTCTTTAACCCTTTGTTAGGGCAGGCAGTGTCCAAATCTAGATTACAACTGATAATGAAATCTACCAGCACAGTACAGACAGGATTAATTGGAGTTAAAACTTCCTACAGCCCCCTCCATTAACATTACATAAGGAGAAGATGGGCCGGGTTATTAAAGCAAGTAAAAAGCACTTAGCGCTTGTTCACACGACGTTCAGATTTTGCCCAGACCAGAACAGTTTGCTCCTGCACTAAAAATGCATCCCAATGTATTCCTACGTGTTTTATGGGCTCACAGTTCTCACCAGCGCAGTCCTTCCGGACAGAAAAAATGCTGCATGTCACATTCTCTCCGGTCCGGAAACGCACGAACGCGTCAAAAACCCAACGAAAACGTGCCAAAAAACAACCGCACTGCAGTTAACAGCTGACAGCCCCACTCCACACACAAAAAAAAAGGAACTGGAACGCGCTGCACGCATAGCACCGCGTCTGCAGATCTGCACCAGAAAATGGTGTGAACAAGCCCTTAAAGTGACACTAAACTCAGGAATTAAATCTAAAAAATGCATTCAAGCAGCTTAACTATTAAGATAAATGTATATTTATGTATCTCTGAGGTGTAAATCATCTCTGAATCCTAACTACTAACAAACATGTATCTTATTTGTGTATCACTCGCCTGTAGTAAACTACACGTGAGATTGTAGTCCATGAAGGGAGTGACATTGGAGTGGTGACTATGTTACAACACACAGGGACCATAGGGAACAACAGTAGCCACCCTCCAGAAGGAAGGACAGTGTCAGCACCAATTCAGAGATGATTTGAAAACTTGAAAACATTTTTCAGATTAAACTCCTCAGTTTAGTGTTACTTTAAATACTATTTTTTTAAAATTATCTTATGCCATGTGAATGGGAAGATGTAACAAATATAAAGTACGGTAGGTGTAATCCCAGTTTGGCTGCAAAAGTAGAAATACACTTTCAGCCACTAGATGGCGCTGTGTATATGGTAACAATATGTTCTACAGCACCAATTAAAAAATACCACATACTAGAAATGTGGTTGTCAAAATGTTATATAACTCCCTCGCTTCCCCACAGAGAAAAGCCATGACTCATATGTTAACAAGTGATTATTTTGGTTGTCTGGTAACAAGCACAGAGATCGGCAGAGCTTCCAACGCTTCCTCCTCTATCCGAAACTTAAAAAGAAAAGGTTTAGGCTGAGCTCAAAGTTAACAAATGTACGCAGCAAGTAAACCAATGTACATACCGCAGGGAGCGTCAGTTCAACCAAGTCTTCCTCTGGCTTCCATACTCCTCTCCCCAAACGTCCTCTAGAAAAAATAAAATCAAGAATTAGGCAAAGAATTTAGGAGAAATGGAGGAATAGAATTTGGAGAAATGGATTAGGAAAGCTAATCTCACAATTCTGTGCCACGAAAAGGGCAATGAATATTATTTAACCCTGTTTACAAATCTGTAATTAACATAAACACAGGCACTGGAATTATTGACAGTAAAATGAATAGAATAAGGTCTTCACATCTCTTAGAAAGCATACAGAATTCTCAAAACCAATATTGCCGCACACAAGACACATACAAAGGATATTTCTAAATGGACTATTAACTATACCAAAGCATACATATCTGTATAGAGCATCTGCCCTCCAGCTGTGGTGCAACTACATATCCCATTGCAAGACTGACATCCATAGGCATGACTCCCAGAGGCAGCTGCGTGATGGGATTTGTAGTATTACCACAGCTGGAGGGTTGATTTTTTTCCCTACCTCTTGTATAGAGGGTATGTGCATATACTTAAGCATATATAAAAATAAATAAATACAGCTCTGTAATCACTAATAGAGCATTAAATTTATTTTTTAAATGCAAGCAGTCTAAGTACTTGAATTGGGCCTGGTATCAGCCACCTGCAGTCCTCCAGTAGCAACTGAATGCAGAGGCAACTATTTATGATAAGAGTAGATGCATAGTCCTATACAACCGGCCCTTTGAGGGTAACCATACTGCTGATGCGGCCCCCGATGAATTTGAGTTTGCCACCCCTGCTGTAGAGAGTGTAAGAAGAAGAAGCAGTACAAGGAGCTAATCCGTTCATTTGCTGACGATGAGCATTCAAATAGGAGGAGAAAGCAGAGCGACAGGTAGATGAGCTCATCTCTGTGCTGCTTCTCCTCTAACTGCCCAGAAACAGGCTGCAGCAGGTCCAGAAAGGACCTGGGCTCAGAGGAGGTGGATGGAATGTGCTGGCCATCAGACCGAGGACATCTAGTGGCGGACAAAAGTACTGCGGGCAAAGCTCTGGGTTGAAGCTGAATTTTGCTCGCCTAATTTTATCCTTTAATGGCCTATCCATATTATCTTGTTATTTTTGGCTGGAATTCTACTTTAATTATCTTGCACCCAAAATACAAGTATGAAACCCAGAGCGGTCTTAGTGCCAGGAAAATCTGCAGTACAATGCAAAAATCTGAACAACAAACCAGGTCTAGAAAATGTGGTGGACGTGTTGGGGTATCCCCTTTATCAAATGATTCCTTTCTACCTGGTCAACCTGGAGCTATCCTTGGTATACCAGATGCATTTTGGATTAACACAATGGTTGTAAAATGCTACTGAATAATATTAGGATATTTATAAGTTAATTATAAGATTTTCAGTATATATCTTGCATGAGGTATGCATAAACCACAGAATTAGTGACATCACAGCATTACTCATTTACTTACAGGCGCTCAACTCGCTCTTCTCCTAAAAGTTCCCATTGTTCCTCACGGCAGGTCTGCAACTTTGCTCCCTGAACTTCTGAGCCATCTGGCAAAAAGTCCTTCTGCCCGTGAGAACGCTGAGGAAGGTTCTGCTTCCGATTTCGCACAGCGAACAACTCTGCTGGACTGAAAGACACATGAAAACAAAAGCTGCTTTGTTATTTTTTTTACAGCAGAACAAAGAAATGCACAAAATGCACACACGAGTTCAGGTTAAGGCGACATTCGCGGCTCAAGTTTAGGTGCGACTTGGTATTCCTACATTAAGAATCCCTAATCCTCTGTTTAGAAGCGGCAGCTGCATTTGAAAGCGGCACAACGCTGGCACAGCGCATGTATGTGATATGTTTGCATGTGGTTAGGCATCAATCACTATCCCTGGATGCATCGATCGTGCGTCGAGGGACAGTAACCTATTCCTAACAGCATGTAATCGTATCACATACGGTGTGTCAGTGTTCTGCCGCTGTCATCCGATCATTAACTTGAAGAGGTGACATATGGCCATTTACATCCGACTCACCACAGACCCAACATGGGTGCGGTAAATTTAGTTTTTCCCTCCATCGCAAGACAGAGGGAAAAAAATGGACAGTGACATCCATTCCTAACTGCTCTGATCAGCAGCCGAGCTGTGTATGGATCCCCAGCTGATTGGAACTGACAGGCACCTAGGGTCCTAAACCTTTGATATGTAAATATTTGCATGTATAGCCGTTTGTTTTGTTTCAAAGTCTTTTATTCTATAATATTAAAGGTAGGGTTGCACAGATACTTTTTGAGTACCAGTGGCGATACTCGGCATCTTCATGAGAACTACCAGGGTTGCAGCGGTTGCAGCTGGGACCTGGCTCTGGCACTCCACCACTGTCCTGAAATCATTGGTCTGTATTGTTTAAGAAAAACTGTCACATGACAATAAACAAAAATGTATCAGTACTTGTAAGTACTCGGCAAGTACCAGTACTCGTACTCGCAAAACTGGTATCTGTGCATCACTTTATTTATATTTATAAAAACAAAATCGTACATTAAAACAGAGATGTACTAATCCCAGGAGCTCCGTGTGCTCCTTACAAATGACAGCTGCCTCCTAATTTTTGAATTTTTCTCTAGTGTAGTCTTGGAGCTCAAAAGTATCGGTACATGTACTCGTACTTGTACCGAGTATTGTACTTGATATCTGTGCAACCCTAATTAAAAGGGATTCTAAACCCTCACTTTTTTGCATATATCTACTGCTGTCAATGGCATCACTACTGATAATAAAGCTATCATTACACAGCTCGGATTTTGGCTGAATCGTGCTAAATCAGCCAAAATCCAAGCAGTGGGCACCCCTGTCGGCACCACTCGGCTTGACAAGTTTGACTGAGGCGGGGTGAGAATTATCAGTCAAGTAATGATTGAGTGCCATCAGCTGCTGAATAGAATAGCCGGCATTGGAGATTCCTCCATCCTCACCGACGGGTATGGTTGGGGGAATAAATCAAATGGGAAATCTAGCCATGCATGGCAGATGTCACACTGACAGTTTAGCTCTTCTGACTACAAGGAAAAAGCAGGGACCGCCATGTAATCTGAAGGACTACATTGTCATTTTGAGGTCTCAGTCCTGCACAGTGCAGCTGAATTGATGCAAACCACCAGCACTGTGTCCAAGTCTCTCCTATGCTTTATTCCTGCCCTGCTCCTGACCATGGCAATCTGTAAACTGCACCGTGTATACTATATGATACATTTACCACAATGCTGAGTTCTTACCGCTAGGGACATTACTAGGAAGTCATCATTTCATCCCACTGAACACACAGGTACTCTTTGGCCGGTGTCTGATATGGCAGCACTATTTAGAGGGACACATGGACTGTAAACCTCAGTGCCAACCATAGATATCAGTCCCCAGGCAGTAGATGGACACATGGACTGTACACCATTGTCCTAGCCATACATATCACTCCCCAGGCAGTAGAGGGACACATGGACTGTGTACACCGCAGTCCCGGTAATGGATGTCATCAGGCACTAGACTAGAGGGACACATGAACTATGTACACCTCAGTCACAGATATGTCAACGGGCAGTAGAGGAACACATGGACTGTACACCATAGTCCCAGCCATGTATATCAGTCCCCATGCAGTAGAAGGACATATGGACTGTGTACAACTCAGTCACAGCCATAGAAATCAGTCCCCAGGCAGTAGAGGGACACATGGACTGTGTACACCATAGAAATCAGTGCTTAGGCAGTAGAGGGACACATGGACTGTACACCATAGTCCCAGCCATATATATCAGTCCCCAGGCAGTAGAGGGACACAGACTGTACACCATAGTCCCAGCCATATATATCAGTCCCCAGGCAGTAGAGGGACACATGGACTGTACACCATAGTCCCAGCCATGTATATCAGTCCCCAGGCAGTAGAGGACACATGCACTGTGTACAACTCAGTACCAGCCATAGAAATCAGTGCTTAGGCAGTAGAGGACACATGGACTGTACACCATAGTCCCAGCCATAGATATCAGTCCCCAGGCAGTAGAGGACACATGAACTGTGTACTCCTTAGTCCCAGCAATGGATATTAGTCCCCAGGAATAACGGAACAGACTCTATGTACCCGCCTTAGTATTCAGCTGACATGAAAGCACGTACCTTAACATTAGGAAGTTCTACACGACAGGACATCCGGTTCCGGCTCTCCGCCCACATTACACAAGCACCGATGGAAGGAAGAAGAGCGGATACGCACTCCGCTTGGATCAGAGAACCTCTAACTCGCTGAGCCTCGTATATCAGGTGTCCGGCCTCATCTTACACCCAGACCCCGAATAATACACCGAACACACGACATATGATGGGAGGAGCTTCTACAGCGCCCTCAGCTGGAGCTCTGTGTTCGGTCAGGCTGGAGGAGCCAGGAAAAAGGACAGAAGGAGTTCAGATTCTCAGAAGAGGATACTTTATAAAATCACTTATCTTTTATCTCTGTAACACAAAACAAACGTGTTAATGACGGAGAATACCACGCAGCATATTAAAGGATGGAATAAACATTTCTAGTAAATTAATTTAACACTTTTTAGAAATGTCAAAGATATGGGCAGGGCCGTGCCTATAACGAGGTAGCCTGAGGCAGTTGCCTCGGGTGGCATCTGATTGGGTCACATGCTAGCTCTAAGGAACCTGTGACGCTCTGGCCAGTGTCACACCCCAGCTCACTGCCGTCACAGCTCAGCGGGAGGCACTGATTGGGGTTCCACCCAGCTTCTGGCAACCAGTGACGTCAATGAGCTGGGTGGGACGCTGGACAGAGGCATCATGCGTGCCCCCGGACCTGCACCGCCCAATACACATACCCTCCCCCCCTCAGGTAGCTTATTTAGCAGATTCTGCTATAGGCATACCGTGTTTTTTTTCACCATGCGTTTGTGCGAGACAACGTACGTTTTCCCAGCCGCATTGGTTTGCCATTAACAAGTAATGGCAACGGAAGCACGTTGCACTTTTTGACACACTCCATGAACGCATGTCAATGCACACGTTTGACATGTGTTCGCAGAAGGACAACTCCAGGGGCCTCAACAAGAAGACAACAGCATCTATTCTGCTATCTATATCCCAGCGAAGCGAGAGGGGAGGAGAAAAGAGAAACATAAAAAAGGAGACAAAAAGAAAGCAGAGATGCAACAAAGGGAAAAGGTTTATAGGGGGGACGCAGGAACAAGAGGAAGGTAGGGGAGTCCAGGTCATAGAGAACACAACATCACAGATCACCGAAAAGCTCATCAGAGGAGAAGCTACTCACTCACTGTCACATGAGGACTACAAACCGTCAAATGATGTTGCAGCAACATAACATATCCAGGGATTCCAGATATCACATGGCCATCATAAAGGTTGGCCATCGGCTCCTCCATACATCGTACGTACTGCATTCCAGTGGCACGAAATGGCAGCTCTGGTCGCCATTAAAAAGAAAAGGAGAAGACTTCACTTTGCCGATGAGATTGCACCTGGGATAATGGAAAGGAAATAAAACTTTGGGGGTTTGGCTAATAATCGTAATGAACATGCGGTAATAACCATTAAAGATGGCAGTCCAGAAGGGAGTAACACAAGGGCATTCCCACCAAATATACAGGAGAGTCCCCAGGAGAGAGTGACATCGCCAACAGGTGTCAGACATCTGAGGAAACATAAGATGCAGCCTGGTAGGGCGACAATACCACCTGGTCAAAATGTTGAAGTTGCATTCCTGGAGCCTACTAAACATGGAGAATGTATGCGTCAGGATGAAGCACTTGGAGATCTAATCCCCCAAGAGAGTACATCGTAAGTCCATCTCCCATTGAGCCATATAATGGGGAACACCAGCGGTCTCTTAGGTCAAAAGGAGGTCAGAGAGGAAAGTAGTAGAATGGGAAGGTCCATCACTGTGGGAGCAGAGCTACTCGAGGGGCACCAAATGCCTGTGAAGTGCCCCCAAGCTCGCCAATGAGGAGCAGAAGTCCGTCAGATAAGCAAGCCATTGGCCAGGCTGGCGGGTGCAGTCCTGTGTCCGTGAGTGCCAGGTGGATCGAGGAAAGAGATGACAGTCCAAACCACAAATGTATTACAGGACTGACCAGGAGGGAAAGCAGGGTTCCCAAGAACAGGGGTCATGGGACCAATATAAGAAGAAATCTTGTAGGACCGTAACAGAGCATCCTAGGTCTTCAGTAAAGGGGAACACAAAAGTGTCTCAGAAGGGCAGGTGGAAGGGGCAAGACAGGGTAGTGAAAGTGTGTGTTGGGGTGGGAGGGGGGTGAAATAAGGGCCTCTATCAGTCCCCCAAAGTTTATGAGGAGCATGACAAATAGAATCCAAGAGGCATGTCAATAGGGCAGCCGGATAATAAAGCTTTACATGAGGTAGACTCATGCCACCGCTCCCACTTCCATTCAATGAGAATTGTATAACATAAGCGGACCAACAAGCCAGTTCAAATATAACATATCAAAGAAGGTCGTTAAAACCTCCTCAGGAGTACAATAGGGACCATTTGAAGAGGAGACCGGTAAGCATATCCATCTTGTGTAGAGGGCCAAGTGTGATTCAGTCGCTACCAAGTTTGCAGTGGATAGATGAGAACAAGGGTTTATTATTTAAGTCATGCAGCACCTCCAGGGAAGAGCAGCAGACTGCCAAACAGAAGGAAAGCTACTTTGGAGGTCCACTAGCGCTTGATCAGCAGAAATACATTAAAGGCTTCCGATGTATATTGACTTTGAAATTGCTAAGTGCAGCAAAGTGGGAGAACTCCTGCAGGAGGGCCGGAAAAGCAATCCTCGGGTTCATGAGGTCATCTGGATACAAACTAAACTTAAATTCACCAGTCCCAAGCATACTTGGGGCTATGATGGGTGTGTCCAAATTGTGCTTTTAAAACATGGGAGGGGCTTATAAGATAGGTTTGGTGTCTGCAGAATGGTGGATAGGTGGGATCCAGGTGCACAGTTTGTACACCATTACGCTGACACTGCACCTGCTGCCACCTATCCACCATTCCACTGACAATGCCTGTAGGTGGAAGCCAGGTGCATTGTCCATGTCACTGAAATGGTGTATATGTGAAAGCCAGGTGCACACACCTTTCCAGTGACACTGCCACCTACAGGTACTGTAAGTGTCAATGGAATGCCGGATAGGTGAGAATGTCTCTGGAAAGGTGTGTGCACCTGGCTCCCACCTATCCAACCTTCCAGTGATATTGACAGTGCACCTGGCTGCATCCTTCAAGCAATGTCAGTGGAATGTTGGATAGATGGGGGCCAGGTGGACACACCAACCATTTCAGTGACACTGGCTGCATACACAGACAAACATGCATACAAACACATACATACAAAGACTTACCCCTCTGGTGGCATGGCTGGTCTTCAGTTCTCCTAGTAATCCTGGTGGTGGCAGCAGCATCCAACAACGCTGAGGGCACCTTTTCATCCTCCTCCTGCCCAATGCTCATCTATCCAGTGCCAGGACATCATTTGGTGCCCAGGGAGAAGATGTCAAACTGCGATCCTAAGCATTGGTCAGTGGACGTACAAATAACCCCTAACATTGGTACCAGTGGATGCAAAAATAACCCCCAGCATTGGCGTCAGTGGATGCAAAAATAACCCCCAGCATTGGTTCCAGTGGACGTAAAAATAACCCCTAACATTGGTGCCAGTGGATGCAAAAATAACCCCCAGCATTGGCGTCAGTAGATGCGAAAATAACCCCCAGCATTGGTGTCAGTGGATGAAAAAATAACCCCTAGCATTGGTGTCAGTGGATGCAAAAATAAACCCCAGCATTGGTGTCAGTGGATGCAAAAATAACCCCCAGCATTGGCGTCAGTGGATGCGAAAATAACCCCCCGCATTGGTGTCAGTGGATGAAAAAATAACCCCCAGCATTGATGTCAGTGGATGCGAAAAGAACCCCCAGCATTGGTGTCAGTGGATGCGAAAATAACCCCCAGCATTGGTGTCAGTGGATGCAAAAATAACCCCCAGCATTGGCGTCAGTGGATGAAAAAATACCCCCCAGCATTGGCGTCAGTGGATGAAAAAATACCCCCCAGCATTGGCGTCAGTGGATGAAAAAATACCCCCCAGCATTGGCGTCAGTGGATGAAAAAATACCCCCCAGCATTGGCGTCAGTGGATGAAAAAATACCCCCCAGCATTGGCGTCAGTGGATGAAAAAATACCCCCCAGCATTGGCGTCAGTGGATGAAAAAATACCCCCCAGCATTGGCGTCAGTGGATGAAAAAATACCCCCCAGCATTGGCGTCAGTGGATGAAAAAATACCCCCCAGCATTGGCGTCAGTGGATGAAAAAATACCCCCCAGCATTGGCGTCAGTGGATGAAAAAATACCCCCCAGCATTGGCGTCAGTGGATGAAAAAATACCCCCCAGCATTGGCGTCAGTGGATGAAAAAATACCCCCCAGCATTGGCGTCAGTGGATGAAAAAATACCCCCCAGCATTGGCGTCAGTGGATGAAAAAATACCCCCCAGCATTGGCGTCAGTGGATGAAAAAATACCCCCCAGCATTGGCGTCAGTGGATGAAAAAATACCCCCCAGCATTGGCGTCAGTGGATGAAAAAATACCCCCCAGCATTGGCGTCAGTGGATGAAAAAATACCCCCCAGCATTGGCGTCAGTGGATGAAAAAATACCCCCCAGCATTGGCGTCAGTGGATGAAAAAATACCCCCCAGCATTGGCGTCAGTGGATGAAAAAATACCCCCCAGCATTGGCGTCAGTGGATGAAAAAATACCCCCCAGCATTGGCGTCAGTGGATGAAAAAATACCCCCCAGCATTGGCGTCAGTGGATGAAAAAATACCCCCCAGCATTGGCGTCAGTGGATGAAAAAATACCCCCCAGCATTGGCGTCAGTGGATGAAAAAATACCCCCCAGCATTGGCGTCAGTGGATGAAAAAATACCCCCCAGCATTGGCGTCAGTGGATGAAAAAATACCCCCCAGCATTGGCGTCAGTGGATGAAAAAATACCCCCCAGCATTGGCGTCAGTGGATGAAAAAATACCCCCCAGCATTGGCGTCAGTGGATGAAAAAATACCCCCCAGCATTGGCGTCAGTGGATGAAAAAATACCCCCCAGCATTGGCGTCAGTGGATGAAAAAATACCCCCCAGCATTGGCGTCAGTGGATGAAAAAATACCCCCCAGCATTGGCGTCAGTGGATGAAAAAATACCCCCCAGCATTGGCGTCAGTGGATGAAAAAATACCCCCCAGCATTGGCGTCAGTGGATGAAAAAATACCCCCCAGCATTGGCGTCAGTGGATGAAAAAATACCCCCCAGCATTGGCGTCAGTGGATGAAAAAATACCCCCCAGCATTGGCGTCAGTGGATGAAAAAATACCCCCCAGCATTGGCGTCAGTGGATGAAAAAATACCCCCCAGCATTGGCGTCAGTGGATGAAAAAATACCCCCCAGCATTGGCGTCAGTGGATGAAAAAATACCCCCCAGCATTGGCGTCAGTGGATGAAAAAATACCCCCCAGCATTGGCGTCAGTGGATGCGAAAATAACCCCCCGCATTGGTGTCAGTGTATGCAATAATAACCCCCAGCATTGATGTCAGAGGATGCGAAAAGAACCCCCAGCATTGGTGTCAGTGGATGAAAAAATAACCCCCAACATTGGTGTCAGTGGACGCAAGAATAATGCACACACCACTCCAAGTCCAGCCCCAAATAAAGGCAGAGAAATACATCTTGGCACTAGGATATACCCATGGAGACATATCCCTATTCCGGGAGCCATGGGACAGCCATGTGAGTCAGAAAAGCCGTGCAGTCAGGGAGTCCCAGGGAACCCAGCAGCTGACTATTACAGATGAAGATTTTAATAAACAACAGCAAGCAGAATGATGAAACATTAATCTGACAGCTTTCTGTAGCATTACATTCACTGAATAAAATGTGTGACCATTTGGTGACATCAGGGGTTGTACTTGTAGACCCCCATGTCAAGTAAGTAGACCACCACTGATCCACACATTAGGTATCACTAATGTACATCTCTTGGAACTTCATATATTGGTGAATTAGTCCAGATGATTGCACTTTATTTGAAACTCTTCAAGGGTTAAACTAGGAGTCATGGTGATTTATTACGAACAATAAATATTATTTTGTGCCATTCTCTGATTTTGTTTCACTGTGGAGTGTTGACTGACTACATGGCCAAGCTCAGCCAACTTCCATTCCAGCTGTCCTATAAGACTGCCTCGGTGGCATTTGGTGGGTCTTAGCCAGGGAAAGCTGGGACCCCAAGAACTAGCAGTTAGCCTGGAAGACCACAATTTGTATGGCGTACCATGACTTAATGTATGGTGTAAATAAGGATTCTATTGAAAGTGACCCTTTCTTATGTGTTGTGTGGTCATTTAGGGGTAGAGAAAAACCCAAAAGAGATTACTGAGCAGCATTTTTTCTGGCACATTCTTTACTAGGCAGTTGAGGAGTATGGTAATTCTTGCCATAGGGTTGCCATGGATCTTGTTGGGTCACTGCTAAAGACCACTAGGGGGCAGCAGCACATATTGATAATCCTTATCTATGCCAACCAGTATTCAGAAGTGATGCCTCTTAGAAACACATCCTCTAAGGCAGCCTATCTCAACCAGGGTGCCATGGCACATCTAGATGCTTTGGCATATCTAGATGATAACATAATTAGTCTTGACTGGGATTCAGACATCCGGGAGAGAAACATTTTCTCCCTAAAAGGTTTACTCTGCTCTTTGGTTTTTTTTTATGCGCCGGTGCGCCGGCTGCCGTCAGAAAAAAAAAATAAAGCATGGGAATAAATAGCTAGGCTTCTATTGGCTATTTCAATCAGCAGAGGTGGACCTGAAGTTCTCCATCAGGTCCTCCTCTGCTGATTGACACAGCAGAGGGCGGGTGCAATAGCCAGCTTGCTATTGCAAATTCAAATAGCCAATAGCAATCTAGCTATTCATTCCTATGCTTTTTTTTGTGTGTAATTCTGACGGCAGCAACTGTCAGAATACTAAAAAAAAACTGCAGATAGCAAAGGAAGCATTAGCTTCTTTGCCATCTGCCATCATTTCAAGGTGCTCTTCTCTGGTGGGGCAGAGGGCACCTCCCTGAAATGAGAAGAGCACCTCTCTGAATTGAGAAGAGCACCTCCTTGAAGTGAGAAAAGCACCTCTCTGAAATAATGAGAAGAGCATCTCCTTGAAATGGAAATGACAAGAGCACCTCCCTGAAATTACTGTGTTTTCAGGTTGGGATGCATGGGGATTCCACCTACCGAAGTTCCAGGCAAGTCTAGATTCCATTTGTAAGGCCAGGCTAACAGCTAGTCCATAATAAATGCAGAATAGACCTGAAAGAAGCAAAGCAGCTGGGCTACAGCATTAGACAGGGGGTCATAACACTTCTAATGAACCAAAGAAAATAAAAGTTGGTGCCAGTCCATATTAAAAAAAAAGTATTTCTAGGGACTAAAGGATACTGCCGGAGGAATTGTGTATTTTTAATGTTGCCCTTTATGCTGCATTTAAATTCTTCTTCACTCTGATTTTTTTTTTAAATGTTTTCGCATTGGTACATGTCCCCTCCGGCAGTGCCCAGCTACTAATCATCTTTTTTAACAAAAGCTTGCAAATTGGCCTTTAAATAGACAAAACAAAATAGCAAGACTCAGCTCCCATAGACTTCATTTTGGGTGCTATGTTCAAGGTTTGCAAATATATTTTACATGTTCATCAAAAGTCCAGCGACCTAAAGTTTGCTTGGTTTGCTCATCACTACTCCTGTCAAGTTTTTATTGCTGTCTGTGTGCCCCCTAGGTAGGTTCACCCTCTCTATTTGTCCTGATGTCTATTGTCACTTAGAAAGTGATGGTAAGCCAACATTTTACAGTTGTCAGTGTCACCTGAACAGGAGGTGAGGGTAAACCCGCCATCTGTTATGGTGACAACTAAGAGATGAAATCCCCCTATTTTTTAGAGCCTTCCTCTAAATTCCTGTTGTGTCTCCAGTACAGGAAGTGAGGAGAAATCTCCCCAGCAGGACACAGACAGGATCAAATAAACTGACAGGGGTTTTAACCTTTCCCTATTCTATCCAAAACTAAGAAGTCTGTGCTTGACTGGCTGAAGCAGAGAGCAGGGGAGACATTAGGGGTCTAAAAGCAGCGGTGGCACAAGGGTGGGTATCATCTGGTGCGGCCGCCTCGCATGTGTTTTGACGTCTGGGTGGGACGTCTGTGGGGTACGTCACTGCTTGCGGCCATCTTGGTGATCAACATGGCAAAGAAAAGAGGAGATATTAACCTGGCAGGATCAGGTATGCCGTTGGCTCCCTCCCTCTCTCTTGTGCTAAAGCTGGCCATATGCCTTACAATTATCTGCAGATTTTCTGTGGTCAGATGGAAAAGGTGCAACAGATTCCTCCATCTACACTTAACTGTGTAGATGGAGTAATCTCCACCTGGGCAAATCTGTTGCACTTTTTCCATCTGACCACAGAAAATCTGCAGATAATTGTAAGGTGTATGGGCACCTTTACGCTCTCCGTCCATGACAAAGTGCCCAACTTTTAAGAGGGTGTGACACCAAAATGACTGGTCATTTTGGTGTCACTCCCTCTGATGGTGTCACTTGGTGCGGGCCATACCCCATTGTAAAGCCACTGCTAATAGAACCCTGATGTCTCCAAAAAGGGTACCTATCACCTGCCCACCGCTATCACATAGCGGGCCCCCTTGTGACTGCAATAAAAATATATAGATTTGATAAACAAGTGTGGAAAGATGCGTGATAATCTACGGAACCCGTGTTCTTAAAATATATACTGGAATGTTTTGGGGTTTTCAGTAATTTTATAGCCAAAAAAAGATTTTAACATGTGTTCAAAAAATAAAATAATTGCTGCCAGCGAAGTGGTTAAAAAAAAACATAATTTGATTATATCATATATTACCCTTTTGTCAATAGTCAAACATAAATCGCTTTTTATTAATCTAAACAAAAGTCAGCAAAAAATCAAAATATGCCCTTTATACAATATAACTTTTGTGTAGTTGATGGAAATGTTGAAACTACGGAATGATTGAATTAAAATGTGTTTGACCATCATGAGACTTTTGCATTATTTGTGACATTCCCCAGAAGGGAATCCTGCTCCTTTGTAATGATTATCGGTCATCTATGTCTAGATCAGCTGATGGCAGTGATGACAGAATGCGGGATTCCCTGAGTTTGTTTTGTAAACACTAAAGTCAGATATTGCCTTATCGTGTGTCTGCTAATGACAGACAACATTCTTTTCCCAGGGGTGTGACGTTCACAGCTCTCCTACACAATATGACTAGAGCTTCTTTGTTTAAATAATAAGAACCTGGGGGGGGGAATTTCGACAGCCGGTGGGGCTGACTGTACAAATGCAATAGTTGCAGTGGGAGATTCCTCCATCAATTATGTTTAGTGTGAATGGAGGAATCTGTTAGATTGCTAAACTAATAAAATGTAACAATGTATACCCAGTCACACTAGTGTGCCGCGGCACAGTGGTTGAAAAACGCTGGCTTAGGGTATCCCGAAAGCTTAAATTCTTAATAACTTTCGCAAATGACAGCTGGGCGGAGCCAGCCGGGATCTCACGCTTGGCTCAGCCCAGTTGTAATGACAGGTCAGCGACCCCAAATGACCTGGGGATCCTGATCTGTCATTAAACAATAACAACTGGGTGGAGCCAGACATGGTGTCACGGCCGTCTCCTCCCAGTTGTTATTCATTGGCCGGGACCTGCTAGGAGACTCTAGCAGGTGCCGGCCAATAGGAAACAGTTGGGCGGAGCTAGCTGTCACTGCTAGCTCCACCCAATTGTTTTTATTTTTTTTATTATAATTTATTTTCTTTAAAAAATCTTAATTTGTTACTTTTCCTATTTTTTATCATTTTAAAAATAATTTTTAAACTTGTTTTTTGACACTCTTTTAACTTATTTTCTATTCTGCTTGGTACTGCTCGGCAGCATTCGGCTATTCATTCACTGCCATTCGCCCCTATGAGAACAGCAAGTGAGCTGCCAGAACTTTGGCTCTGTCGAAGTCCCTCTGCACTTCGGCAGCCGTACAGAGCCGATGTACGGCTGAAAGCAGCCGTACAAGCCAGAAGTCAATAGCCGAACAGCGTTCTGCTCACTTCACTTCGGCTGGGCTATTCACTCGGCTGCCTTCCACAGCTTTGTGAACAACCCTCATAGAAATCAATAGAAAACAACCTGGGTGTGATGGGCGGGGCACTGTTATAAAAAGCAAACATGCTGAATTTTACCACAGTGCAATGGATCCCACCATGCTGCCCTGCGGAGATCTGAATGTTGTATACAGATTGTACACGCCATATAAAGTTTAAAAAAAAATTTAAACAGTGACAGCTCCAGTAGTGTGCAATACAACGCACACTACCAGAGCTGTCACAGTGCACTACTGAATCGCAGCGTATCAGTGGACGGGCTATTGTAAATGGACTCTAAGTCCCTGTTCACACCTGGACAATTTGACACTCAAAGCTAAGCACGACACAACTCTCAACACAAGAAATCCCATTCATTTCTATGGCCCCTGTTCACACCTGAGAGTTTTGTCGCAAGCTGTAAAATGCTGAACGTTGGAAAAGGTACATGAGCTTTTTTTCGGGCAGATTACAGCGAGTTTGGCCCCACAGACTTCAATGGAAATGCATTTGCACATCTCTGTGTGCGTTTGTGCGCACGTTTGCTTATTTACTGGAATGCATTTCAATCTGCTCAATAAAACGCGCATCTTTGTATATGCGCGCCTAACGTGTGAAAACATTTGCAAAATCGCGCTAAACACACTAGACGGTACACTAAACAAAATGTGTGCTAATATGCACGAAAACCCTGACGCCTAGGTTTGAACAGAGACTAAGGCCTTGTTCACACCAAGCGCGGAGCAGGTGCAGAGCAGAGCAGTTGCAGACCGGATCAAAACTGCGTCCAATGTATTTCAATGGTATTTTTTACTCCAGTTCACATCGCAGCGTTCAGTTCCAGAGCAGGTGAAAAAACTGCAGCAAGCCCTATTTTACCTGCTCTGGACCTGCTTTGGAACGCATGCAAACGCATCAAAATGTCATGCAAATGCCTGGAACGCACTGAAAGCCCATGTTAAACTAAAAAATATATTTTTTTTTAACCAAAAATGGCCTGGAACGCATCAAAAACGTGGCAAAAAATGCAGCAAAAACGCGGCACAACCCTCTGCTCTGCATTTGGTGTGAACAAGGCCTAAGAGACAGATGATCGGCTCTGAACACAGTCTGCATACAGGACTGCCCATTGGTCCCTAGCCTCATATAATTCCTGCTGGGGAAATGTACACTGTTGTCACCCTAGGACAGGAAGTGTGATATTGGCAGGATCACCACATAAAACTAAAGAAAACAAAGCCTGAAAAAAAAACTAATGCAGCCATCACATCTGAGGAATGGTAGGCTGCAATATATTAAACTTTTGTTCTTTTTGTCCACTTTACAGTAAAACTTAAATACAGATGTCACCAGCATAAAAATTCCACGTCAGTGCGAATCCATTTTATTGATAAATGTCACTCAAACAACAAGCGTTTTCGGGGGGCCGCGTAGGGTCCCCTTCATCAGTCTCAGAAATGACATTACATAATAGTACTAGCACTGACAAGAAATGTTTGTGCTGGTGACATCTGTATTTAAGTTTTACGGGGAGTGACAGCATCCGCAGTCATTACGAGCACCCGTTGCTTTTGGTATATCCGGTAAGGAGTGCGGCAAGGTAGATGGATGCCACTTTACAGTAAAATCTCAGGTTTAATAGATAGGTAATCCAACAGCCAACTGAAGGATGCTGGCTTAGCAATGTCAGACTGCAACAGGAAGTGCTCTTACTGGCAGGATCTCCAGTCTGAAACTTTGCAACAGATTCACGACGTTTAATGTGGGTGGCACCCACACGAGAAGAAATCACTGGAAAAAATACAAAGTTTTCCTATTCTTTTTTCTCTAAGTCCTTTAGAACTAAGCACAGATTAGACTTTTTTTTCCCTGTTTAAACAGTATGTGGAGGAAATGATTCCCAGGGCTGGTCAATATCCAACTGGCATCAGATATCAAAGTTCTAGGGTGGTTTGATGTGGTTGTTCTGTGATCACAGCTGTCTAAGTACCAAGTATAAAGAGACTTGTTTCACATCACAGCTCAGATATTACGTCTCAGGCACACGACCATATAAGATTTACGCCGGCTCATGCTGGTACTAGATATGTAAGTTGTGGAAAAATTTGGGTTCGGTTTGGATATTTCGTTATTTCGGGATTCGGATGCGAAATTCAATTAGGTTCGGGTTTACGAATATTTGTTGCGAATACCACAGAAAACCATAGACAGCTATTAATACTAAAGCTGAAGCTCCTAGAGCAGAATGGCATTCGGGAGTCCGAATTTCCAAATAGCATTCGGGAGCTCCAGAAAGCAATAAGGGCTTCAGCTTTAATATGGCTCCCAGGCCCGAATGGCATTCG
Organism: Nanorana parkeri; assembly: GCF_000935625.1. Lineage (NCBI taxonomy): Eukaryota > Metazoa > Chordata > Amphibia > Anura > Dicroglossidae > Nanorana > Nanorana parkeri. The sequence goes on along the minus strand of NW_017306797.1, from coordinate 1,010,265 downwards.
GGAGCTCTCGAATGCTACTCGGAAATTCAGACTCCATTTGGGTCTTGGAGCATCACTTTTAGTACTAAGTAGTATTCTATAATATGAACAAATTTTCACAGCGGCAACATTGTGACCCATATATACATAAAAGTAACCTGAGGCTCCCAGACTCAAATGGCATTCGGGAGTTACCAAATGCAATTCGAAAACATTTGGATTCAGACACATTCGGATGCATTAAACTGAAAAACACATCTGATTGGCCAGAAAAGTCACATGTCCGATCCAGTTTTGTTTTTGAACTAAATTTGGACAGGTTCTGAAATTCGGAAACGGAAATTCGGATTCGGACGCATTCGGATGCATTGGGATTTGGAAATTCTGATGTGTCCGAATTTTGGAAAATCCGTACAAATTTTAATTTTGAACGAAAGTCAGGGGCAGCACTGCAGCAAGGAGAGGGTAAGTAATTGAAAATTTTTTTTATACAAAAGGAGGGGACAATAAAAAAATATCCTGGATTTTCATTTTAATCACGGCATGCTGTACTCTGAACCATTGCACTATGGTGTAATTATATCACGATGCAATAAAATGTTTTTATGCTTTCTGCATGATCTGAGGTAAGCTGGTGACATATACGTAGGATCTAACGGGACATAGACTCAATAAAAGCCCGAACAAAGTCCAATAAGAGTGCCATGAAAAAGGTCCACAAGTCCAAAAGCTTCACTATCACTAACAATAATATTTGTTCACAAAGAGACAACACAAAACAGCCAACTGATTTCAGGGGTTCAAAGATCGCCCCCTTCATCCAAGCATAGAAGCACATCCATGCTGGTCAGTTTGCATATCACTGTTTCCCTGTTAGAAATAAAGGAAGCTGTGCCGACTCACACCATGCCTATATCTCTGTAGTCAGTTTCTCTCACCTGCCCCCCACCAATCCCAGCCTGCCTATAACGACACTGCTCACCAATCACAGCCTGCCTTTCCTGCCACCTCTCCCATCAATCACATCCTGCCTTTCCCAACACTCTCCCTACCAATCACAGCTTACCTTTCCTGACACCTCCACCATTAATCATAGCCTACCTTTTCCAACACCCCCCACCAATCACAGCCTGCCTTTCCTGACACCTCCCCCATCAATCACAGCCAGCATTTCCCGACACTCGCCCCACCAATCACAGCCTGCCTTTCCCAACACTCCCCATCAATCACAGTCTGCCTTTCCTGACACCTTGCCCATCAATCACAGCCTGCCTTTCCCGACACTCTCCTTACCAATCACAGCCTGCCTTTCCTGACACCTCCCCCATTAATCATAGCCTACCTTTCCCAACACTCCCCCCACCAATCACAGCCTGCCTTTCCCGACACTCCCCGTCAATCACAGTCTGCCTTTCCTGACACTCCCCATCAATCACAGCCTGCCTTTCCTGACACTCCCTACCAATCACAGCCTCTCTTTCCCAGCATAACCCTCACCAATCAAAGCCTGATTTTCCTGACTCTCCCCACCATTCACATTCTGCCCTTTCCAACATACCCCCTACCAAATCACAGCCTGCCTATCCTGGCGTGACCCAAACTCAATGTACACCGATGAGGAAACCCGCTGTGTGTAAGATCACAAACAGCCCACCAAATTAGTAGAATGACACTTGTAATCGTGAAAATGCCCCGATACTTAAAGCCGATACCAGCCCTTTAAATTTCTTAATTACTTCGGCTTCTGTAAGGTTCCGCGCTTGCTGGGGACCTTGCTGCAGCCTGCTGGGGACTTCGCAGCGTCTGTTTACAGCACCGGCCTGGCCGCATATCTCCTGCTCATGCATCCCACTGCCCGCACTCGCTGTACAGACATGGGGAGACCCACAGACGCTGGCACAGCATTGGGGAGACCCGCTACCGCACGTGCCTGAACAGCCATGGGGCGACCCACCACCGCACCCTCCTGAACAGCGATGGGGAGACTTGAAACAGCACCCACCTGAACAGCCATGGCAAAACCCGTACGCAATCCTGGTGACACCGAACGGCCATGGGGAGACTCACACACAGCCCTGGTGAGACCGTGAGCCCTGGTGAGACCTACACACAGCCCTGTTGAGACCGCTGACAGCCATGGTGAGACCCGCAGGCAACCCTGGTGAGACTGCACAGCCCTGGTGAGACCGTGAGCCCTGTTGAGACCGCGCGCAGCCCTAGTGAGACCTGCACACAGCCCTGTTGAGACCGCTGACAACCATGGTGAGATCCGCAGGCAACCATGGTATGACAGCACGTAGCCCTGGTGAGACAGCACGTAGCCCTCTTGAGACACTGCCCACAGCACTGGTGAGACCCCGCACAGCCCTAGTGAGACCCCACACAGCCCTGGTCAGACCCCGTACAGCCTCCTGAGATGCCCCATAGCCCTGGTCAGACCCTACACAGCCTCCTGAGATACCCCATAGCCCTGGTGAGCAACAGAGTATGTAGCGTTATATTATTCTGTTTTTCTGTATAATGGATTGCTGGGATTTGTAGTCCTCTATAGCTGGTGGTATTCTGCATTGCTATATAAGTATAGGTTGGATTTGTAGTCCTCTATCGCTGGTGGTATTCTGCATTGCTATATAATGTATAGCTGGGATTTGTAGTCCTCTTTCGCTGGTGGTATTCTGCATTGCTGTATAATGTATCGCTAGAATTTGTACTCCTCTATAGTTGGTGGTATTACTTGGACCTACCTAACATATCCCATCAAATTATATCCAATCAGGCCCTTGCACTGCATAGTTGTTGGTAGATCTAAAAAAGATTGTAGAATCATATTGAGAGCTTACCACACACATTACAAACTGAGGGCCCGTTCACACATCTAGCAATTACCTACATTGTGCTGCACAAAATCAACACAGGTCACCACAAGGACACATAGAAAACAATTGTGTTCTACCTGTATGTGTCCCTTTCACACTACAATACAGTGGGTGTTACAATAAAATGCAAACATGCTGCATTGTATTCGCAGGGCACTTTATCCTGCCGCAGGCTGCCACAAGACAGCGCAGCCATCTGCGCTGCTGTGCTTGGACCTGAATGTAGTGCACACATTTTACACTCACTGTACAATCTCCTTTAGTTCAACCAAGTATGTAGGGCAAGGGCCTGACTGATTGGATAGATTAGGTAGGTCCTCATATTACCAGTGGCGTATCCAGGGTATGGCACATATGGCAAATGCCCTGGACGCCAGTTGAAAGGGGGGCGCCATTCCATTGGTCAGCGAAAGTTGGCCATACCACGGAGAAAGATGACTTTTCTTCTTTTCCCACCACTCTCCCATACACATCTCCCCGCCTGGCTCCTAGCAACCACGGATTCTCTGGCTGGCTTCCCGCCCAGCTCCTGGCAACCTGTGACATCACTGGTTGCCAAGGGCTAAACGGGACCAGAGCATCCCAGGTTGGTAAGAGCGGGTCGGGGAGATGTGTAAGGGCCATACACATCTTCCTCCCTGGCTAATAGGCACTAGAGCAGGTGGGGAGATGTGTAGGCAGGCCAGATGCTGGCCAGAGTGTCCCAGGTTGCTGAGAGCTGTGCAGGGAGATGTGTAAGGGCTTACACATCTCCCCACCCAGTTGTTAGCAACCTGTAATGCTCTGGCCCAGCTCCTGGCAACCAGTGACATCAGGGGCACAATTTGTTGTAGACACACCTCTGCATATTACATAGTATTGGTAAATCTAAAACTGATTGTGCGAGGATTGTAACATGTATGGTGACCCTAATGCAGTACAATAAAGTGAAAGGCAGAATCAAAAACAAGTTTGGAACAGTTGGATCTTTCACATTCATGTAGTAATAAAACTTATTGGCTTTCCTCTCTCGGAGGGAGTTTCTAAGCGGTCAGCGGCGTAGCTATGATAAACAAAACATTTGTATGTATGTCTGGATTTACTATTATTACATCACGATTCTGAGTCAGCCATCTTTATTAGTGATATGACAGAGAAGAGAGGGCTGTGATTGGCTGGCATCAGTGGACACGTTGTAACACAAGACACCTGTGAACACTGTAACCTTTCTACAACTGTGAGCTCATATTAACCCAATGCGCACTGCCAGAGCATTAATTACACCGGCTGGAAGAGGGAAGAGGCAATTTGCTGCATCTGTCAAGCTCAACGTCCATATAACTGACAGAATACATAGAAAAAGAAAACGAGAGGCCTTATTGAGGTCTGCACAGCAGTATAGAAGTCTATGGGTACGCAGCAGTATAGTAGTCTATGGGTACGCAGCAGTATAGACGTCTATGGGTAAGCAGCAGTATAGAAGTCTATGGGTACACAGCAGTATAGAAGTCTATAGGTACAATGCAGTATAGAAGTTTTTAGGTACACAGCAGCAGGGCTGAAGCTAGGGTGAGGCGGAGGAAGGAGCTGTCACGTTAGAATGGCCGGGGAGGAGAGAGCCGCTTGGCCAGGATCTGACATCCGGCGGCTCTCTCGCTCCTCACCCCTCGACCATCCTGAAGTGACAGCGCTCCCTCCTCCACCCCAATCCCCCCCCTCCCCCCGCTGGCTCCATCGCTTCACTTCTCCTCGGATCCCCACTGCCTCTGCCCATACAGGTGAGAGAAAGCAGCGGGGATCCGAGAGGAAAGGCTGTGCCGCCCCCCTGTGCGTGGCCGAGTGGCAGAGCAAACACTGGAGCGATCAGCTTATCACTCCAGTGTTTGTAAATAACTGGGGACAGATAGTACTATGTGTCCCCAGTTATGAATAAACAGGTGTTTTACATCACTTCCTGTTCATTCATGAGTTTCTGAATGGGTAGTACCACTCAGTATAGAGGCTTCTCCCCATTCGGAAACTGGTTGATAGTAAATATTTAGTAAAGTTGATAGTAAATATTTAGATATTTAGAACAGAGTCTGCTGAAAAAGAGATTGAGGACTCTGTGTCCTCAATTTCTTTTTCTATTTTAAAAAAAAGAAAGCCCCTCTCAATAGTAAAAAATAAATAAATTAAAAAACACATCCTGGAGGCGGGGCACATGACATCACATGACGTGCATGGCATTGGGTGACGCCGCACGCCTTTTTTGGGGGGGCGGGGACATTTTTTTGTTCTTGGCTCGGGCCCAAAAAGAGCTAGCTACGGCTCTGCACAGCAGTATAGAAGTCTATAGGTACACAGCAATATAGAAGTCTATGGGTACACAGCAGTATAGAAGTCTATGGGTACACAGCAGTATAGAAGTCTATGGGTACGCAGCAGTATAGAAGTCTATGGGTACACAACAGTATAGAAGTCTATGGGTGCGCAGCAGTAGTGATGGCAGTGGCGGAACTACCACCATAGCGACCGATGCGGTCGTAATGGAGCCCGCGGCACTGGGGGGGCCCGATCCCCGCTGCTCTCCCCCGCTTGTATGGGCTGAGGCAGCGGGGATCCGGAAAAAAAATGGACGGCGGAGGAGCTGCTGCTGTCCTGAAACTGATAGTAGGACAGCGGCTCGGCTCTCCTCCCCGCCTGCCACTCGATCATCGTGATCGAACGGCAGGCAGGGAGGAGAGCGGAGCCACTGTCCTCCTGTCAGTTTCAGGATGACAGCGGCTGTGGGCATGGACGAGCGGAGGATCGGTAAGTATCATTGATATTTACCGATCCTCCGTGTGAGAAGGACAAACACTGGAGGGATCGTCTGATCACTCCAGTGTTTGTAAATAACTGGGGACACATAGTAGTATGTGTCCCCAGTTATGAATGAACAGGCTGTGATTTACATCACCTCCTGTTCATTCATGAATTTCTCAATGGGGAGAAACAGTCACTACAGAGGCTCCTCCCTTTTGAGAATCTGCTTGATAGTAAATATTTTACTATCAGCAGTTTGTGAATGAATGGGAAGCCTCTGTACTGAGTGCTTCCCATTCACTGAGTGCCGAGGCTGCAGAAAAAGACATTGAGGGCTCTGTGTCCTCAATCTCTTTTTCTATTTCAAAAGGAAAAGTCAGGGGTCTGTTTAGACCCCTAATATTTCCCAGAAGCCCCCCAACAGTAAAATAATAATAAAAAAATAAATTAAAAATGTGTAAATAATAATAAAAAAGCACAACCCCCCTCCTCCCCCGCACACACATAACATACACGTGCACCATATTGTGGTGTACGCCAGGCACATGCTCTGCAGTGCGTTGTTAGAACGCATCGCAGTGCATGATTTTTTTATTTTGTAAAAAAACATTAATTAAACTGTGGCAGCGCATGGCAAAGCTTTGTGACGCATTGCCGTGTGTTGTGATACCTTGTGTTGTAATGAAATATACGTGAAAAATGAATAACTAAATGTGCCGAGCTAAAACAATGATCAGATATAAAGAGTAAAAAAATTAAAAAACAGTGACTCAAACAAATGTCAGTGAAAAAAAATCAATCAGGTGTAAAGTCTTTAAATCTTCATAAATCCGCGAAAGATGTCCAAATATAGCAATAGTGATGAATATTACTTGTTCCTTCACCAAATGCACCACGTGCACCACACCAGATATAGGGGGGCTCACCTTATTGATAGACTCCAGCAAGAGGTCAAACCAGGCAATTCCCTTCTTAACCAGGGGAGGGGGCCCTCAGCTCCAATCGCTCACAGATGTCCCCCCAATGGTTTAATCAGACCAGCAAACAGATCTGTGCAACACTTCTTAAATAGGAAAGCAATAGCCTCCAATGTTTTTTGTTGTTGGGGAGGGGGGGGCCTTACAAAATTTTGCTATGGGGCCCTGGGATTTCTAGTTACGCCCCTGAGTGATGGGCTTGATGTTCGACTTCAACATCATTAGTTCGTGTGTTCCGCAAATAGCCCGCCGAGCGCTCCACAAGACACTGCGCACTGCACGGTGCCTTGTAAAGCCCTGATTGGGTAAAGTCTTGCAACTGACCGTAGGTGCACTGAAGAGCCATGATTGGGCAAATCTTGACCAATCATGGCTCACCTGACAAATGTAAACAGACATGCCACAGGGGATGGCCATAGACTACAGGCATGCCACAAATTCAGTGAAATCTTGTTCTTACAGAGGGAGAGGGAGTTCTGGTAATTAAAGAGGGATAGGAGGTTCTGGTTCTTACAGAGGGACAGGGAGTTCTGGTTCTTATAGAGGGATGGGGGTTCTGGTTCTTATAGAGGGACGGGGTTCTGGTTCTGAGAGGGACAGGGAGTTCTGGTAATGAAAGAAGGATAGGAGGTTCTGTTTCTTACAGAGGGACAGGGAGTTCTGGTTCTTATAGAGGGATGGGGGTTCTGGTTCTTATAGAAGGACAGGGGGTTCTGGTTCTCATAGAGGGACGAGGGGATTGGTTCTGAGAGGGAGAGGGAGTTCTGGTAATTAAAGAGGGATAGGAGGTTCTGGTTCTTACAGAGGGACAGGGAGTTCTGGTTCGTATAGAGGGATGGGGGTTCTGGTTCTTATAGAAGGACAGGGAGTTCTGGTTCTTATAGAGGGATGGGGGTTCTGGTTCTTATAGAGGCACAGGGAGTTCTGGTTCTTATAGAGGGATGGGGGTTCTGGTTCTTATAGAGGCACAGGGAGTTCTGGTTCTTATAGAGGGATGGGAGTTCTGGTTCTTATAGAGGGATGGGGGTTCTGGTTCTGAGAGGGACAGGGAGTTCTGGTAATTAAATAGGGATAGGAGGTTCTGGTTCTTACAAAGAGACAGGGAGTTCACCTGTAGATTTTCTGCAGCTTTTCTATGGTCAGATGGAAAAAGTGCAACAGATTCCTCCAACTACTCTAAACTGTGTGGATGGAGGACTCTCCCGCTGGGCTTCAGAATCTTGCTTGTCAGCCCCACTAAAATACCTGAACAATCTGATTGGATGCAGGCATTGTTCAGGTATTTTGAGAGCCAGCGGGGCCAACTAGCAAGATTCTGAAGCTTGGCACAGTGGGAGATTCCTCCAGCCACACAGTTTAGCATAGTTGGAGGAATCTGTTGCACGTTTTCCATCTGACCATAGAAAATCTGCAGACAATCTATAGGTGTATGGCCAGCGTTAGACTATGAAAAGACATTCGGTATCTAACAGGCAGTTTGGAGTTGGACACACGATAAGATCCGATCATTCAATCTTCTTTATCAGAACTGTCTGCACTGCCTGTTGGTAGATCTATAGAGACTGTACGATCCGATTGGAAGGTGTGTGTGTGTGTGTGCATCATCACTTCCAGATACAACTTCTCCTGGTCAGCACTGCCAGGAATGACAGCGGGCTGGTCCGCGTCCAAACCAAACCTTCCATGAGGAGGAGGAGGAGCGGGGACAGGAGGAAGGGAGGGGATCGGGACAAGGAAAGGGAGGAGGATCGTCTGCAGGGAATCACTACATCGAGCTGGCAGACTTCTTCCGAAACTTAACCCGCGTTATCCTAACGCCCGATATCGGCGATCTCAGCCCCCCCTCGGAGCCTCCAGGTCAGTAGATGACATCCGGGGTCCGAGCGCCGATCCTCTTCCCTCCACTTCGGCCGGATTCGTAGATCTGGGAGAGATCAAAGCGATCCGGTCCGGGGAGGAGGAGATGGGGGCGCTGTTTGGGGTTTACTCTGCCCCGCTCTCAGATCAACTTCAGCTGAAGCTGGAGGTGTGTGTGTGTGTGTAGAGTGTGTATAATGTGTACGATGTGTGCACAGTGTATTATGTGTACAGTGCGTGTATTATGTATACGATGTATATAGTGTGTACAGTGTATTATATATATGTGTGTACATAGTGTGTATAGCGTAATATGTGTATATTATGTGTACCGATGTGTATAGTGTATATTATGTGTATGATGTGTGTGTGTGTATATATAGTGTGTACAGTGTATTGTGTGTGTGTGTGTACGATGTGTGCATTATGTGCCTGTACAGGTAATAGAGCAGTCCCCAGTCTGGCATTCTCTCTCTGCGGGCAGGTGGAGGACTGTGAATGGCTCATTGTGTTGTCACTTTCACAATAGGACAATAAAATGCACTTTTCAGATTAACACTTCACTAACTTTTAGTTTCTATAGATCTGTCTGATCATCATTTTTCCAGGTGAATGTGAGAAAATGGAATGACCCCTCCGATCGGTGAATGCTCCTTCCCCTCTGCCGGTAGCACAGAAGTTTCTGACCATACAATGTGACCATTTGATTATATGATCAGAAACTTCTGGTGAGCTCATTTACATGTCATTTAAACCCCGGAGGAGACCTAAAACTTCATCTCTGCCTCACCTGGAACTTTGGGCACAATCTATAAGAAGTTTGGGAATTGGAAAATGAAATATGTGTTTATGATAATAAAGTAATGAACACGTTATGGGTGATGCACACGGTTTGGAAAGATGTTTGCCTATGTGGACTTTTCCTACAATTGTTTTATTGAATTGATACAACTTTGTGAAGTACATTGTTTTTGATGTGGAGTATACGTGAGGGGTCACGATGAAGGGATCATTGATTACACATACGCAGTGGAAGTTTGGTTTTTGTTTTATCAGACCGTATTATTTATGCCACATATGTCCCACTGGGGAGATTTCCCGTCACTTCCTGTCTGACAGCTGCAACAGGAAGTGAAAGTAGGGACGGGTTTTAATGTTTGACCCCTCCCCACTTCATCCAACACTAGAAATGGCTTTAGTTGCACTTTAACATAATTACTTTTAAGGGCCTGTTCACACGACGTCCGTTTTGTGTGCTGACCGGCTACGTACGCTGCTGCACTCAAAATGCATCCCAATGTATCCCTATGTGTTTTATGGGCTCCAGTTCTCACGTGCGCAGTCCGTTCAGCTTACGAGAAAAAAAATACTTCATGTCACATTTTGTCCGGTCTGGAAACGGTCAGGAAACGCAAACGCGTCAAACGCATCAAAAATGCACTGCAGCTAACATACTAACAGCCCCACTCCAGCAAAAAAATAAAAATATTTTTACTGGAACGCATCAAAAACGTGGCAAAAACGCACTGCATCAGTCTGCAGATCCGCACCTGATCAGGGCCTGATCTCATGTGAACAGGCCCTTGCAGTTCTTTACTTTTAGCACCAGAAAATCATGCATGTACTTGAGGTGCATGTACATCAGGGGTGGGCAAGTTCCGGCCCTCCATTGGGCATTGCAAGATTCTCCCAACCACAGGCATGACTCCCAGAGACAAATGCATGAAGGGAGTTGTAGTTTCACCACAGCTGGAGGGCCAGAGTTTGCCCACCCCTGATGTAGATGCATCTGCCAAACGACGTATGTTGCACAGTGCCGGTATGCATGCTAACAAAGTACAATGGGGGAAATGTATCCAATGTGGAGCAGTAACCAATCAGCTTTGATCTTCAGTGTGTTCAGTTAAACTTAAGACAGAGAGGAGCTGCTTGGTTATCAATGGCAACTGCTCCTGATTCTGAGGGGAATTGATCAAAACTGGAGCAGACAGAGTCCGGAGTAGTTGCCATGGCAGCCAATCACCAAGTATTTTGTCGCTGTTTCACGGACACACACACCATTTTTACGCTTGCCATATTGGGTATCTATTTACTTGGCACGACCTCATCTTTTATATGTTACAAAAATTTGGTATTAGAAATTCTTTGTGTGCACTAAAATGAACTTAAAGGAGAACTATGAGGTGAGTGCTTTTCACTCACCTCATAGTTCTAGCCGACCTGTGACAATGAGACTGTCACAGGTCAGCTCAGTAGATCGGGAAGTGAACGAACACATTGGGGGGGGGAGGAGGGGGTTTAATTAATTTTCAGGCCTAAAATATGGATTACAGTATGATCAGCATTCACCCAGCTGCAGTATACGTTGGCCAGAAGATTTATAAATCAGCCCCTTAGTTTTGACATTGGTAGATGATGGTTTTATTTATTTATTTTTTTAAAGTCTCTGTTCCATTGGTGAGATTTTGTTTCACTTCTGTCCTGCAGACGCAACAATAAGTCATAAAATCTCTGCAAAGTCAGGGGAATCCCCTCGCCAGAACTGGTGTCCCCATAAAGAGGTTTCCACTCACTTTTTTTTATAAGTTAACCCTTTCCTATGCGAAGCTAAAAATATAAGAAAAAAGTCCGTGGTTAGAGATCCGCTTTAACCTTTTTATGCGTGATGGAAGAAATACGCAACAGGCTGACCTCGCACTATAGAGAGCTGCCAAGTGTACAGAAACCAGTCCAGACAGGCAGCACAGAGCAAATATAGCATCATCCATTCATTGCCATGTGCCTGGAATACTATGGCTGGCCTGCCCTTTATTGCTGAGAGGTGATTGAAGCCCGGATGCTGCACTGAATTTTCATTATCAGTTAACTTGACCTTAATCGTATGACTTATTTGTAAGTTTGACGGGGGGGGGGGGGGGGGGGTCCGAGAATTAGGAACTTGCCCAGTTGCGTGCTCCTAGTTCTTTGCTGCAATAATAAATGGTATTGTGCAAGAGTACTATGAGCAAAGATAAAAATCACGTTGATGCTGCGCTGTGCCAGTTATTCGTGTACAGTTTATTTTCATAGGCTTGTAGCTGGTTAATCCCGCTAGTCAATCCATTGATTTTCTACTTTGTATCACATGGTGACAACACTGATCATTGTGTAGTGAAATCACGGCAGCCTTGTCACTCTGTGGACAGGGTAGTCTTGGATGGACTTGTAGTTTTAGATGGATTTTAGGTAAGCAGCTTACAAATGAAACTCCAACTGTACTAACACTTTAAAGCATAAGGTCACATTCCCATGGGCGTATGGGGGTGGTCGCTAGTGAATCTCACCAGTGGAGCTGTACACTGTATGCACATAGTGGGCATGAACAGCTGTGGCCAGCTGAGGTGGCTGTCAGATCTGTACAAATTTGAGGCGCCCCCATGAAACGTGCACAAACTCAGAACGCGCTTGTGGTGCCGTTAATAGCACCCCAGACACAACAACCAAGCATGTGCGTTCTTTCCAGCGCACAAGTGTGCAGAAACGTATAGAAAAAAACCCAGAACATGTGTTGAAATATTGGTGGCGCATCCCCATCGTTTTCAACTGGTCCCTGGACATGCACCAAATGCGGGAAACAAACACCTGCAAATGTTTTGAGACGCACATTACAGCGATGCACGTTCCCACTATGCTCAAGTGTGCATGGGGGCTTAGTGGCACACACACTTTGGATGGTCCTGTGTCTTTATTCAACCTTAACAACTAAGTATACAATGGGGGGGGACTTCTCAAAACTGCATCAGACAGAATCTGGAGCAGTTGCCCATGGCAACCAATCAGCTTCTCTCTTCAGTGTGTTCAGTGAAGCTTTGAAAATATTAGGAATGCACCGATATATCGGCCGCCGAAAACATATCGGACGAAAATTGTCACAGGAGGCTGGGCTCTCCTCTCTCCACCGCTCGCTCAGCCTCCTGTGACAGCGTGTCAGGGTGGAGATCGGTGCAAACACTCAGTGATCGCTGAGTGTTTGTAAAAACATTGAGGACATAGCATGGTTACTATATCCTCAATTATGAATGAATGGGGAGTGATCTACAGTAACCATGCTATGTCCTCATGTTATGAATGAACAGAAACACTCATAGAAAATTCCTGTTCATTTATAACTGGGGCTGGGACTCTGTGTCCTCAATCCTCTTTTTCTATTTTAAAAGGGAAATATCAGGGGTCTGTTTAGACCAATAATATTTCCCCAAAGCCCCTAAAAGTAAAGTAAAAAATAAAAATATTTAATAAAAAATGAATGAATAAATAAATATTAAAAAAAGTTTATAAAACAAAAAAAATTAAAAAAATTTGAAAACATTAAAATAAAAAACATTTTCGGTTTCGGCCTGACATTTTTTTTTTTAATTTCGCTTTCATTTCGGTTTTGAAATTTCCATTTCGGTGCACCTCTAGAAAATATGATACAAGCTGATTGGTTTCCAATGACAACTGCTCCAGATTCTGCCTGCTCCAGTTTCAATAAATCCCCCTTTATATTTTTTCTATGGCGGTCCTTTAATAAGGCGCACTGCGTTAATGAAGTGAATACACTGGCACGCTGTAGAAAACTCTTCACGTTTTGCAGATGTTTTGTGTGTGTTTTTTTTTTCTACAGACAGTTTGTTAATAATTTCTGGCTGTTTGGCAGTCCTGATATGAGGAAAGATTTATAACTTTGGATGCACGCAGCTCCATATCAGGAGTGGCCTTCCTCGCGTACGCCGCGCTCCCAGTTATGTGGTGTGAACATTCACAAGGATTGTCCCACAATTGTGCAGACATGCACCAGGAGAATTCAGCTCAAAAATGTTCCCTTCCAGAATGTGTTTGCCTTTCTAATGGTTAGCCGGCTCTAAGTGACGGTCGCTTTCGGTCATGATAGTGATGAGGAAAATGGAAGGAGCAGATGGAAAATGTTTCTTGTTTTCTTATGTGAGCGAACAAAGCTCTAACCTTGAAGGTGATTTTCGTTACACGTTGTTATGTGCATGTGTTGAGCACAAAAGAGATCTGTTTAATACGTCTGGGATTCTATTCAAGTAGCCGGTCTAGAAGACATTTTGAAGGGCTTTGGGAATTACATTTTTGGACTCGATAGCAAGATCGAACGCTTAAGAACGATTTTGAACAAACTTTTAAGAGTGTACGTCTGGCTTTAGGCTTCATTCACACTATGTGCAATTTAGATGCTTTTATATGCTTCTGTAAATTCATGTACAGTGAGCTCTCAGTAGGTGACAGATAACTTTAGTTTCTGGTTGCTTGAGAGTTAATAGTAACTCTCAAGAAACGCCCCTGGAGCAGCTGTCCATGGCAACCAATCAGCATCCACCTTTCATTTTCAAAGCTTAAAGGATAACTATGAGGTGAGTGATTTTCACTCAGCCTCATAGTTCGAGCTGACGTGTGACAATGAAACTGTCACACGTCGGCTCAATAGATGGGGAAGTGAGCGAACACATACCATCGCTCACTCCTCGAACATGTCCCTGCAGAGAGCAGTGACTGTCAGTCAAGTCTCCCTGCAGGGATTCCCCCCTCCCCACGGAATGGACAGGGAGGGGGCAGGTACAGCTGGGTTTGCCTCTAGATAGGCAGAGCCAGCTGTCACTCACGCAGCTGGGTGGATCTCGACAGTAATGTCAGGATCCATCCCGTCTGCGGCGGTCTCAGTATATCGCGTTTGTAGTTTGTGTCCTCCCAAGACCCTTAGGGGAACTATGGGGAAAAGCACTTAACCCCATAGTTCTCCTTTTAACTGATTAAACTGAAGAGAGAAGCTGATTGGTTGCCATGGGCAACTTCTGTTTTGATAAATCCCCCCCCCCGTTGTGTGTGTGTCCCACAACTACCTTTAAAGGGTTACATTTGGCCAGGACAGCAATTGTCACTGGAAATTTAGTTTGAAAAGCGTTTGCGCCCACAGAACCAATTGCTTTTCTAGGGTTAATATTGGGAAACCAGCAATGTTTCACTAGAATTCCATTGAGCGGCGACGTGTGTACATTCTACCAGCTGCTTTTTATGGGTTAAATATTAGCAGGCCAGCAATTTGTCACTAGAAATACATTGAGGGGAGTGTATGCATGTTTGCCCACAGCGCCAGCTGTTCACTAGCCTAAAATATTTGATGTAGGAGACTTGGCTTTGTTTTCAGTGTCAGGCCTGTGAAGTCTGGTCCCTAAAAACACAACTTCTTATTCCTATTGGCACCAAAGTGCCACGTGTGCCCCCTCTGGCATCAAGATCCCTGTTGAGTCAGGCTAAATACATGTGTATACAAGAGAACCGGCCTGTGGATTTATAGAAAAGGCCATCCAGCTGAATGTTTGCCAAGCTGCCTTTTTTCAATAAAGGGAATGAAAAAAAAAAGTCCATTAGGGAAGTACAAACGAACTTTATGCTTCTCATATTGTAGGCGTATGTGGCGGGAGTGCACGATACTGTTGAGGGGAGGCTAGGGTTAGATATTTGCAGTGCAAGTTACTACGGGGAGGTTGGGGTGCTGGGGGAGGTGGTGCTGGCAGTGCCAGACAGAGCTCCGGAGCTGGGCCGGACGCCAGCCAGAGCATCCCGCTCAGCTCCTTGCAACCAGTGATGTCAGTGAGCTGGGCAGGACCCAGGCCAGAGCGTCTCAGGTTGCTAAGAGCCTGGGGCGCTCTGGCCGGAAAATGCCAACTCCCCCTACCCACATGTGACCCAATGAGATAGCCCCCTGAGGCAATCGCCTCAGGCTGCCTCATTTATAGGCACGACCTTGGGCATAGTAGGAAAACATCACAGCTGGCCAGATTTTCTATGGTCAGATGGAAAAACTGCAACAGATTCCTCCATCTACGCTAAACTGTGTGGCTGGAGGAATCTCCCACTGGGCCAAGCTTCAGTATCTTGCTAGTCGGCCCCGCTGGCTATCAAAACACCTGAACAATGCCTGCATCCAATCAGATTGTTCAGGTATTTTGAGAGCCAGCGGGGCCGACTAGCAAGATACTGAAGCTTGGCCCAGTGGGAGATTCCTCCATCCACACAGTGTAGCGTAAATGGAGGAATCTGTTGCACTTTTTCCATCTGACCATACAAAATCTGCAGGAAATCTATACTGTAGGTGTATGGCCAGCTTAAGGGCCCGTTCGAGTCTAAGCATAGCGTTAAAAGCATGATACTGCGTGATTAACGCACGCTATCGCACAACTCACCTAGTGTTTGTTAACCATGTTCTAGGTGCGTTGTGTTGCTATTTATTTGAATGGCAACCCAACACACCTCCTGGCCAACGTTAACGTGCGGTACTGCAATTCTTGCACTGGAAAAAAGTAGTGTATGCACTACTTTTTTCAATGCATGGTACTGTTTGTTGTGCTGTGTTGCAGTGCACGGCGTCCAGGAGGTATGTTGGAGTACCATTCAAATGAATGATAATGCAGGTGAGGTGTGTTGTGTGATACAGTATGGTGCGATTAACACTGCTTTGGTGTCAACGGGCCCTAAGTGTCTTCTGGAATTGTGCCTCAAATCGCAATGTAGATGCGTTCTGGTGTGCTTACAACCATTCACACCTGAGCGTTTCCTATATGTGTGTACAATGCAAAATAAAGCGTGCTTTGACGCATGTTCGTGCAACACACTTGCTGTACCATTACCAGTTAATGGCACGCCAAATGCGGCTGGTCAAATGTGCGTTTTTTCCCCTCTGCTTTCGTGTGTGTGTTAAAACGCACACAAATGTGGAGGAAAAAAACACGGAAGGCATGTCGCAGATTTTGATACATGGACTACTTTTCTGCATTTGTCGCACATTCTGGACCCCATTGAAATCACTGGAGACGCGTGGAAAATTCAAAAAACAAACGGACACAATGCACGTTCCCGCTACACTTAGGAATGGGGACATAGACCTATTCAGAGCTCCACAGAATTCTGATTTCTCTAAATGCATATGAATTGAATGCACCTACAGCAGGAGTAGGCAACCTCAGCACTTCAGCTTTTGTGGAACTACAGGTTTCATCTATGCCCATAGCCCTCAGCTTGTGTAGCAAGCGTTTGTGTGGTACCGTATCAAAAGCGCATTGCAAGACATGACTGATGACTCCCAGAGGCATGATGGAATTTGTAGTGTCACCACAGTTGGAATGCTGAGGTTGCTTACCCCTGGCCTAAACGCACAGTTTGAATTGCATATTATGAGTGAAGTGCATATATTGAACTCAATATATGCATTTTAAAATGTCCTATAAACACATATCGGACAATGTCGGTGTGTTTGAGGCCTAACGCTCCTGAGTATGTTGTTTTTCATTCATTGTTCATACCTTAGCAGTTCTGGGAGTGAAAAGGTCATAGACCGTCTGTCCTTTCAAGCATGTTTGTTTTTCCCTTGGTGTCCTTATTTCTCTTCACCCAATGCTTTTTAAAGCTATGCTCCCCTGTCATATCCGTCCTTTCCTTTACACTTCACCCCCTCCCCCCCTTCTGAATCTCTCTCAGTTTTATGTATTGCTGCTGCATTTACATGTCTTGCTAATGTAACCTTGTCCCCGGCCGGCACAAAGACACGCAAGGCATGGTGCTGAATTGTAAGCAGGCTTGCAATGCCTGACAAAACAATAAAGCAAAAAGAACAGCTTTCATACCCTGGCCTGCAGGACTGGATTGTCCTCAGCTGGGTCCCTCTGTCCTTGCAGCTCTGGGTTTTAGAGGGACACTTCATCATATTTTACACAGGCAGATTGTTTTATCGCCATTGTACCAAGTTCTGCTCAGCTTTCCTACTTTCATATCCAGTCATTGGGGTGGGATGGCGGGAAGAAGGTGCTTATGTGATAATTAGGGGGGGGCTTCCCTTCAGTTTCCTGTCACCTGATTTATGAATGGGATCTTGCAGCCTGGAAGTGGCACAGGAAGATAAGCTCTGGTGTGATTTAACCCCTTCTGTCGACACATTACTTATTAGGAAATACAATGCTCATTTTTCTTCTTTTTTATAACATTCAGTATGTTGAACTCGTATATAAGTGGCCCAAACCTATATGAACACTAAAAAGTGAAAATGATACTTGTGAATATCTGAATCGGTCATTAAACTGGCAGTACGTAACCATTAACATGCAGTGAAATCTCCCAACGCTGACACAAGGCAAACTGCGTTAAATCGCATGTAAACCATATCCCAAAGAACTGTGGCACAGTGTGAACTGTGTTCTAGCTCATACACAGTGGCTCAGTGGGTAGCACTTCTGCCTTCCAGCACTGCGAGTCCCTGGTTCATATCCTGGTCTGGACACTATCTGCATGGAGTCTGTTCTCCCTGTGCTTGCGTAGGTTTCCTCCGGGTTTCCTCCCTTACTCCAAAGACATCCTGTCTAATTCGGCCCTGTATGCTGGGCCTTCCCTATGAGGCAGCCCGAGGGCTCAGGAGGCATCTCTTAGGGTCTCGTGGGGGGGGGGGGGCGGCAGGCAGAACGGCATGGCAGTATGCCTGCCGCCCTCTTTCTGGGTGATATGTAAGGCAAGTGCCATACACATCTCCCCTGTCCAGCTTTTAGCAACCTGGGACGCTCTGGCTGGCATCCTGCCCAGCTCCTGGCAACCAAAAGCTGGGCAGGACGCCAGCGAGAACCGCGTCACTCTAGCACGGCCCCCCATTGAGTGCATGCACTGTCAGTACCCAAAGAACCCCTACCCCGTCTCAGGCAGCAAAATGGATTGGGAAACACCCTTGCATCTATGTGTATGCATGTGAGATCGGTCCATCGCAAGACAAAAGTCTTGCGATGGTCGTAAGGTGTATGGGCACCTTTTAGACTGATGTGAATATGCAGCGCTGCGTAAATTGTTGGCGCTATATAAATACTTGTAGTCGTAATAGTAGAAAAAATAATGTGCCAAACAACTGTGACACAACGCGAACCGCATTATATCTCATCATATAAACAATAATGTCTTAAGCAACAGTGAACTGTCCTCCTCCAAAGCAAATGTTCCTTTTCATTTAACTCCTCCAGGTGATTGCGCAATTCCTCCATCTCAAACTGGGAATGTGCGTGCCTTGTGCGTTACTTTTCTATCATGGAAAGGTAAATCCGCTACATCAGGGGCGGGCAAACTCAGACCCTCCAGCCCTTGTGGATCTACAACTCTTATCAGGCATATCAAGATTCTCACAGCCATGTCTCCGAGAGAGGCATCATGGGAGTTGTAGTTCCACCACAGCTGGAGGGCCATGGTGATTTAGTGCCAGTGCAGAGTCCATAATACTACTCATCATGTACCTCAAGTATAATGCAAGGCAGTGGACCTGCACAAGAAGTTGATGTCGGTGGTTCTTAGACCACCGGAGTAAGGGGGATAGGAGGCTGCCAGGACTAGGCAAGCAGCCCAGAGGGATGTAGCAGAATCGAGGATCTGGTGAGTGTATCTGCTTTATTTGAGCCCTCTAGACAAGACAACCACTTAACCCTTGCAGTGTGGAAGCACCACCTGGTGACGAGGGAGCATGGAGACGGCTTTCTTGCTAATTTGGTAGCGGCACGGGGGGGGCGTATTGTGAAACCTGGCCTTGGGGCGGCAGGTGGAGTAAATCCGGCCCTGGACAGAGTTCTGCGAAACGCGTCACTTTGCCACCATTTACCTGTAGAATATTGTCTCCACACGTGTGAGGAATGCCTCCTCATCATCGGACTTGCTTACGCCATACTATACTGTAATTTGTGACTGTGGTGCATATATAGGAATATACCTCGGTATTGAATGTGTGGAGAAATATTACGCAATGCAACTTACCTTGGTGAAGAGAAGAATTGGAACTATTTATTGATTTTAGTATGTTTTGTTTTATTTTTCTCTATCGTTGTATGTGACGTATAGATTAAGGTAGGGTGAGAGCTTAAATTTTTTTTATTTTGTAATTGAGCTTGATTTTATTTATTTTAATTTTATTTTGTGTGGGGGTTTTTATTTATTGTTGAGCTTGTTTGTTGTGTTTTTTTTGTTTGTTTACTGTTTTTGTTTTTGTTATTGAGCTTGATTTTTTTTTATTACTGTTTTTTTGTTTATTGAGCTTGATTTTTTATTACTGTGTTTGTTTGTTTTTTTTGGTTGTTATTGAGCTTGTTTTTTTTTTTCCATGACTTTTGATCTGTTGACAGTAGTAAGAGAAGGAATGTCTGCGTGCTTTTGTGGGAGGGTTCTCATGTGACAGTAAGCACGGTTGAAAAGATGACAGGTTGTTAGGGAACACACCTTCTCTTTACCCGTAGAGGAAGAGAGTGGGCCCCAAACACCTGAGGGGTTACTAGGTGTATGGCTTACGCTGTAACACAAATATTTGTCTTTCTTTTTTTTTTTTTCTGCTTCTCTATGCCGTGACATCACATCGCAGCCAACGTCTAAACTGTTCTTTCTCTCTAGGAAAGCCAACGTGACGACATCAAAAGCTTGGCTGCTTTCAGAAAAAAACATGCATTGAAAAACCGCGGCTGAACAGGACAACCCTAAAAGGAATTCTCTGACTTCACAGCGGATGAAAAGAAAAAAGGAAGACGAACCATTCTTCCAAAGGGCTGTCTGATGGAAGCCTGCGAAACTGTACATCCTGCCGTACCTTGTGCACCTGGCCGTACAGCAGGGGAGCTCTCCTACTTCTCAGTGATCCCCATATTGTTATTTGCTTGTTTATTATTGGAGTTTAAGCTTTCCATGTAAGAGAACCCTTCGCTTCGCTTGTTTTCATGCTGTGGAACATTATTCATTCTGCTGAAAAGGAAGCTGTTTATTCCCGTTTGGTGGATCTTGTGAATCTTTTTGGGTCAGACGCCAGGAGATGACTTTATAGCTTGGGTGGCGATGGGTCGGGAAAATGAACTAATTCAAGCTGTTAAAAGCGGAGATGTTGCTACTGTTCAGAAACTGCTTGCAAAGGTCCGGACGTCAAAAAACAGTAAGTAAATGGGGAAGTGGAAGGATGGGTTTGGGGGGAGCATGCTAAAATAATAGACTTTGGATAAAATGTTATTTAGTTCTAAAATCGAGTACAAGCAACAACAAAATTATATCATTGTAAAGAGCTCCCTGGGGAGAAAAGCACTATAGGAATATGTAGTACTGTACAGTGTCACTATTGAATACTGAACATTTTTGAGTTGGGATAGAATGTGGCAGGTTCAGGAAATAGATTTTTATTTAGATTTGTGTCCCCACTGGGAGGTTCCCCTAACTTCCTGTCAGGAAAGGAAGTGATGAAGAATCTTTCCAATGGGTACACATGCAAAAAAACATTTTTAGTAGAGTAGAGGAGTAGTAAACCTTCAGACAATGGTTTTTATCGCTGCTTGTGCCTTCCTCTGACATATGTACCCCCCATGTCTTGTACGGGTGTTTAAACAGGAAGTAAGGGAAAAGCTCGTAATGGACTTCCCTACTCTGCCCAAAACTAAAAACAAACTTTTCTGGATTTGGGATTTAAATAGGACAAATCAAATAATGCAAATCCGCATCTATTTAGAGCTGCAGCTAACGATTATTTTCAAAATCGATTAGTTAGCCGATTATTAAGTTCGATTAATCGGTTAATGGGATAAAATAAATTTTAAAAAATGGTTCCAGTGATGGGACTACTAGTTTGTGTTGAGATTGTAGTCCATCACAGGAGCAAGCTTGGAGCAGTGGAAGTAGAAAAGAAAAAAAAAAGTGTGCAATATAGTGAAATGAAAAGTGTAAAATTATAGAGCAATGAATGCAGAATGGTTTGGCTATAGAGGACTAGAAATCCCAGCAATAATACATTATACAGCGCAATGCAGAATACCACCAGCTATAGAAGAGTACAACAAATCTCACCAATAGTACATTATAGCTGGCGGTATTCTAGTCCTGGTATACTATTGCTGGGTTTTCTAGTCCTCTATAGCTAGTGGTATTCCGCATTGCACCACTGTATAATGTATTATTGCTGGGATTTGTACTCCTATAGCTGGTGGTATTCCGCATTGCGCTGTATAATGTATTATTGCTGGAATTTGTAGTCCTCTATACAGTGCAATGCAGAATAATACCAGCTATAGAGGAGTACAACAAATCCCAGCAATAATATATTACACGCCGCAATGCAGAATAATACCAGCTATATAGAAATACAACAAATCCCAGCAATACATTATACATACAGTGTATGATGTATTGCTGGGATTTGTAGTCCTCTATAGCTGATGGTATAATATACAGCACAATGTACCATCAGCTATAGAGGACTACAAATCCCAGCAATACATTATAGAGCACCATATGGGGGAAAGTGCAGGCTTACCTGAGCAGTCTTTCAGCAACTTGCTTCTGAGATCGGGCCTGTCTATCGGCGGCTGTCATCCCCTCACGCCTGCTCCTCCTTACTTCCCCCCGCGTCCCTGTGCCGATCGTGGATGTGGGCGGGCGGGTCTGGCAGCGGCGAGCGTGTGTGGAGCTTTGAACAGGGCCAAACTAATTGGAAGCCGATTAATCGATGATTGAAAAAGTTGACAATTTTTTCAATAATCGATCATGTCGATTAGTTGTTGCAGCCCAACATCTAATATATTTTATACATTTCTGTAGCGCATTATAATAAAGGAACTCCCTATGCAGGATGCTCTGCATGGGCAGGGTAATTTTTAACCCCCTTCCCCTGCCCCCCAACAGCGTATACTCCCCTGCCCTTTCCCTCACCACTCCATTTAAAACCCTGACTTGTCACATCAAATCTTAACGCTTGCAGTGAGGCTACCCGACATTGCAAGGGTTAAGTGCTCGTTTTGTCTAGGGAGCTAAAATGATAAAGTTATACTCGCCCAAACTACGATCCTGGCTGGCTCCTACACCGCTCTCTCCAGCTCATCTCCTCCTCCACTCCAGCGATGGTATGTCTTAGTGCCCTCACGTTCTATCACAGGACTTTAGACCGGAGGGGGAGTGAGGCTGGAAGGAGCAGTGTAAGAGCAAGCCGGGATCATGGTTCAGTTGGTCCAGGTTGGCTGAGTATAACTTTATTTTAGCTCCCTAGACAAAAGGAGCACTTAAAGTGACATTAGGACCCAAATCCCCCGCCCCCCCAAACAGTGCTCGATCTGTATGTGGACCGAGACTTTGGGATATGCCATTGGGATACCATTCCCATTGAGCTTGATAAAGAGGTTGTTTCCTCGAAACGCGTTGCTCCCGATCCTCCACCCACGACCACACTGACCTGACCACTCTTCACCCTGCTAACATCCCGGCCGACTTTCATCCAACATCACGGCCCGGGCACAGGTCAAGTCTCGGTCCACATACAGATCGAGCCTCTCCAACCGCAGCTGCAGCCCAGCCAGACGCTACTCCGCACATCGTCTGCACTTCCCATCACAGCAGCGGGGACACGGATGAAATTCGTGTGCCACCACCCGCTCCCCCGTTCACCTCTCTCCTCACCATCGCTTCCCTCCTTGGGATGAGCAGCCCCAGGCAGCATATCAGCCTTCATTGAATATACACCTTGGACTTCACGATCCTCCCCACAGACCGGTCCTCATCTGGTCCTGAGATCCAGTCAAGTAAGTGCTTCATCCCATTCCGTTTTCCCTCTCACAATGTCTAACTTAGCTATATAGCCCCTTCAGCTTTGCGCCCTCATGTTTGTTCTTTATGGTTACACTCCTCCTCCATGTGATCGCACTAGGCCAATCACCAGTCACCAGTGTTATTGCATGGAGGAAAAAGAGCAAGTGACCTACCCAAAAGTTCCAGGTATTTCTTTTGAAGATTGAATGTAGTGGTGGGACAGCAGAGGTGAATGATGCTAAGGAAAGGGAATGTTAGGTGACCCTTGTTACTTTGCCCTGCATGGGCAAGCAGAACCAAATCTACTGCGGGTCCATGGAGCAGTTGCCGTAATGTGCCATAATAATGGAATGATTGGTGTCAGCCCTGACCAGTGGTCCTTAGTCAAACTACTCAAACCGTCCCACTGTTCTACTTTCCACAACATCAATGCTAATTGTTCTGCAGTACCAAAATAGGAACTGGAAGGGTTAGCTAGGCTGCTTGGGATAACACAGGAGGTGTGTACAGGACAGCTCTGAATTTATGACCTCAACAGGTTTTTTTTTTTTGCCTTTAACAATCTAATAAAACAAAATGTTTTCAATGCTTTTATTTAACAGACCAAAAGGTATCAAACAAGAGCTGTTCATTGTTGGGGTTTACATACACTTTAATTTGCTAAAGGTCAGCCACAGGGAGCCCACGGGCAATGCTGAAGACGGGTCCTTTACCCTCTGCCTGACATTTTTTGGGCACAGCTTTAAGATTTCAATTCCTCTTTAAGAATAAATGTTCACTTTGTGAAATAAGCGAACTTATGACTGGTAAATCTGTCCCTTGAAGAGGTGCTTGGCAGTACTGGAACCCCTTCTCCCTCAATAATTCTGTGTCCAGGCTGCTGAACAGACGATTTGTGTAGATAATGCTCCATGTAATGGGGAAGTGGCCTAGAGAAATAGTCTGTTACTCTGAAGCTGACTGCATGTCATGGTGGACAGATTGTTTTTTTTTTCGAACAATGGGCCTCATTCATCAAATTGTCTCAGAAACGGGAACCTTGGGGCTAATTTATTAATGCATCTCAACCAAGAATTCTATTCATTGTCCCATAGCCACCAGCCAGATTCAAGCAGGTACTTGAAAATAAAAGCTGAAGAATGAAAGTTTAATTTTAGTGACTATAGGATATTACACATAGTTCTTATATTATACACTCTTATACATTTTGCCAATTTGGTCCATAAAGGGCTGGCTCACACCATCCAGACGCACTGAACGCATCACTGGGCAAGGCTGACGACCGATGCAGCTGGTGTGCGCGGGCCCTTAAAATAAAGGTGCAGGTTATTTTTTTTTGATAGAGCAGGAAACAGTTAAAACTAGTGATGTCCCGATACCACTTTTTTAAGACCAAATACAAGTACTTTCCCTCAGGTACTTGCCAATACCAATTACCGATCCTTTTTCTTAAAGGGACATGTGACTGATGATTTTAGGGCAGTTTCTCACCAGAGAACAATGCAGATGACCGCAGAGCACAATGCATCTCACCAGGCTGTGATCTCACCTGGGTGGCATGTGGATCTCTGTAGGGCTCTCTGGCTATGCTGTGAAGAGTTGATCGGGTGGGTGCCGTCTCCGAGGCTGTACTGTGCTGTGTGGGGCTGTCCATGGCTTTGCCTGCGCCGGTGTTCTATAGAACTCTCCAACTCGGCGAAAACTCCGCCAGTGCGCCTGAGTAGCCACCCAAGTGAAGTATCAAGCTCTACAAACTGCGCAGTGTGCCTGCGCGGGCACTTGATGCCACAAGTATAGGCGCACCTATGGCAACTGGAGAAGTCAACGAGGATTGCAAAAACAGTGACAGCTGGCGCAGGCGCCGTAGTGGCATCCACAACGGACGTGACGTCAAGAGTTGGAGACCTGGACGAGTTGGCCATCTCGACAGAACACCGGGAAGGAGGAGCAGGAGATTTAGAACCATAGAACCAGACAGGCACTGCCAGGTCCCCATAACTCGGCAGCCGTTACGGTATCAGTCTTAAGAATCGTGGCATTTTCACAAGTACAGGTACATGTGAAAATGACTGGTATTGGCCCAGATACCAATGCTAATATCGGTATTGGGTCATCCCTAGTTAAAACCTTGCTAGTTTTTTTTATGTATTTTTATTTTTTTACATTCTCCCCTATTTGGGAAATTTCCTTTCACTTCTGTTTCCAGAGACTCAACAGGAAGTTAGCAGAAATCTCCCAAAGTGAGGGGAATTTCCAGTTGTCCCTGGAAGAAGTGTCCCTCTTAGAAGATTTTCTGATTGTCGCAAACTGCAGGTAACCACATCATGTCCGATGACATGTGAATGCCCATGAACGGCTGTGGTTGCTGATCTCTGTCCCTCACTTCTTGTTTGGGGGACACATAGAGGGGGGCACCTTCCCAGTGGAGGCCCGGACAGTAATAAAAACTCAACAGAACATCTAAAAAAAGGGGAAAAAATAAGTTTTGCTTAGAGATATACTTTAATAAGCAGGATGCTGAAAGATAGCTTTGTGAAAGAAGCACCTAATAGACTCAATTCACAAAGCTGACACACCAAGATAAAGATACTTATTTACAAAAAAAAGCAGAGTCCAGTGGGCTTTGAATGTAACAGTTACACGGCTACAATAATGATCCTTATACTTGTAATTGTAAATTTGAGCCTGTTACACCAATCATATATTGGCAACACATTTTAGCTGACCTAAGACCCTTCTGGCTTTATAGATGAGCAATAATGGAAATCCGTCTTTACCTGATTAAGTCTAGCCATCAGATGGCTTTAATTTCTCCCACTTGACTCGAGAAGGCTGAAGTCATTTGGTGTTTGGAAGGGCAATGAATGTATTCTCTTTGTGTGACAGTGAACTTGCATGTGTGCATTGTGTCCCTGGCAGAGAACAGCAGGCATACTGGTGACAGTGACAGATGAGGACTGTCCGTAGAGATGCCAGGGACTTTCATATGCAGATAAGACCAACGCTCGCAGTGTCACACACGTACTCGGTGTCACCCAGATGTCACCTGCTGACCTGACTGTGCTCGCATCATATATGGTTAAACATTTACCTGAATCTACGTGACCTGAACAACATCCAACTAGGAAACAGTGTGAGTTATTGTATCTCACGCTCCACCTTCCTGTTCATTTCCATGGCCAGAATACAGCTGGAGGAGGAATGACTTTTGTATGTGTTTTCTTCATTGCCAAGAACCTAAAGATTGAGGAATGCTTCATTTTCCTCTCAGTTTGTGGATGCAGAGACCCCAATTTAAAGTGGAAAGAACCATTGTTCTGAAAAATATTGTAGTGTTACAACAGAATTCATGATCTGAATTTTTTTAAATATACTTTTTTTTCCCCCCACATTTAGGCCTCATTCACACTTACAAATGGGGTTGATCGGGTGGATCTCATGGATTGCTCTGTGAGACTTGTGCTAACTAAAGTAGGCAAAAGCACTAAATAAAGCAATGACAGCGAACATCACCAGCAACCGTTCATGGCCGTTGACATGTAATCGGAAACGTTGCAATTACCTGTGAACGTTATCACGTTTCTTTTCACCCTTTTCAATTAACTTTATTGCTACCACACAGGGGTGAACAGGCCCCTAAATGTTTGAAGCTGACAGACCCCTAATGTCTCCATAAAAATAACCTATTGGACTCCTGATGTCTTCTTTGCCCCCCAATACAGATGATCAAGCACAAGAATGAGCTTCATCGCCTGTGTAACTGGCACTCAAGCCGGCTTCTGACATCTCTGAAGCAGGAAGTGCTGAGAGCACAGCGCTCCCTGCTTCATTTATCACAGAGTAGGTTGGCGGGGGTCCCCATGTCTACTCCCACTCTTTATCCCATCTTGCCGTGGTTCTGGGCCCCCCAGAGGAGTGGGGACCCCGAAAACCACGGGGGGCCACCACATTTGCAGCCCACTACAAGTGATCTGGGCAGCTGTACAGCTGACCAGATAACTTGAACTGAGCAAGCATTGTCCGCTGAAAAAAAATGAGTAGCAACAGCCATGGTTTTGATACAACCACTTCAGGATGAGGATGTGTGTATGTATGTATGTATGTATGTATGTATGTATGTATATATATGTATATATATATATAAACCACTGACGGTTAACATACATTTTTATATATACACATGCAACATTCCTGAAGTGATAAAAATGTATGTTAAGTCCAAACTTTTTTTCTTAGTTTTGGGTAGAGTAGGGATGGGTTAAAACCGTCAGTGGTTTTTTTTTTTTTTGTTGCTCTTGCGGCTCCATTTAAAGAGATTTATCCTCACGTTATACCTCATTTTACAAGACAGGAAGTCGGAGGACTCCTCTAACAGCAACACTGGCAGAATTAAAATGTTTTTCTTTAGTAGTGTAGGGAAAGGCTAGAACTCCCTCATATTTATATTTCTGTTGTGGATTTACCCTCATTGCCTGTCTGGTGAAATCGTTGTCAACAGGACAGGAAGTGAGTACAAATATCTCTAATGGAGACCTGGATAGCAGTAAAAATCCCCTAGGAGTTGTAATCTTTTCTCTCGTTGTCCAAAACTAAAAATAAGAGTTTGTCTTGACATTCAATACACATTAATGATGTATGTAAAAGCCACATGTGGTTATCTGAGCATTATTCTTTTTTCATTGTGAATAAAATCTTTGCTCTCACAAGCTATCGGCATCACTACTATTTGACACTTCTTGTATGTCAGATATCATTAAATAGCAACGTCACCACATAATCATGGCAGATTAAAGCATAAGCCCTAGTGGTAACTGTACATGGGGAATATGGAGGCTTGCATAGTTGACCTCACCTCTCCCTCTGAAAATGCTAGTTTCCTGGCTATCGTAATGATTCAACGGCTCCTGTGTGGTAGCAGATCACCTAACTGACCTTTTAATCTTGTTTCAGGTCAGTGAGAGGCAATCGGAGAACTCTAAATATTTTAGAAAGACTTTAGCAAGGGCAACCCTTCTTAGTACAAAAAACCTCCAACTTTTCATTGCTTATTGGTGTCCCTGTTGGTGAAACTTCCCTGTCTTGTCACCCTTTATCACTGGGCAGGAAGTGAGGTAAATCTCACCCAGTTCAAAGGGACTATAAGACCTAACAGAGGATCCAACCTTTCCCTATTATACTACTATTGATTGTTTGTACTTCAAGTTCTCTCACCTTTTGTCCTGGTGACCAAATGGGAAAACCACAATTCTACCCAACAAGGAAAAACGTTATAAAACCCAACTATTCCCTAAACTATCCAAAACAAGAAGAACATGCTTCTCTTTAACCTAAATGATTGGTCAGCAGAACACTGGCTTAGTGGTTATCACTCATGTTTTGCAGCAATGGGGTCCTCTGCTCAAATCTCAACCAGGACACTATCTGCGTGTTTCCTTCCATACCCCAAAGACAAGCTAGTAGAGTAATTGGCTCTTGTCTAGATTGGCCCTAGTTTGTGTGTGCTTGTCTACGAATCCTGTGGTAGACCCTGGTAACAGGTGGCTAATGCCTCTCTGGCATGAAGCCACAGAAAAAGTAAGGTTCAAACGTTAGAAGTGCACCAAAGATGGCAACACAGTCGTGGTAGTAGGAAGGAGATGGGAATTGTCCTGAAATGTGATATACTGTATAATATGGTAGAGAGCAGAAGATTGGGACCCAATTGGTCAACCTGTCCCTTTATTTACATACATCTAAACATGGCCAAAACCTCAGGTATTGGTTGGTGTTAATGTTTCTGGCTGGTTTAGTGTATGAATTTGAACACTTAGGTTGCCTGAGTGGTACATGCTTAGCCATGAGAGGGCGACGGGAGAAGACATCTCCAATTTGGGTTATCTTTGGAGAAGTAATAGTGATCAGTAAATGTTTTCAAATCTCGCTGAATGATCCTTCATCCCAGAGACTGGCTGACCAGGAGTGTCTGCTGGTGATAAGGACATATTTTTGTCAGGTCAAGTGGCACTTATTCCTTGGACTATACTATGTTGTATAGGTTCCTTGGTTAATTAGTTGACAGTGTTCTAGCTGAATTTATTTAGCAGCAGAACCCGCGCAAGTCATTTATGTCAATAATTAAAGGGATGAGTTGGCAACCCTGCTTGGGTGGTGTAGGTAGCTCTCTTTTTCTTTTTGATGTTCTCCTTAGCAGGTAGCTCTTAAAAGTCCTAACCGTATAAACACCTGCTGCATCCAAAAATGCTCAGGGACTTAACTAGATGGTATTAAATTCATATTTAATTATAATGTTGTGCTGAAGAATTCTACTGCTCTTTCTAAAACCTGGCCATCCCTTGTTACATTTGTATGCAGAGTTGAACACCTCGGAGTGTGGATTGTCATGTAATGCAAGAAAAGAATGAATGGTGTATTTAAATACATATTGGGCATTCATTAAAGAAATAAGTGGTCCTTTCCTTTACTCATGCAGGACAATGGAAAAGGGTCTCTTTATGCCCCCCATATCCAACAGCCTGTCCTCATTCCCTTCTGTGCTCTGTTTGGCCATCGGGATCAAAGTGAAATTCCCAGCCATTCCAGGTATGAGTAACCTCTGACTCTTCCCCCCCTGGGGATGTAGTTCATAGCCCTGTGTAAGCTCTGATGGGCCCTGTCACATAGGGATGGAGATGTAGTCCATAGCCTGTGTAAGCTATGACGGGCGCTGTCACATGGGGCTGGGGATGCAGTCCATAGTCCCGTGTGAGCTCTGATAGGCCTTGTCACATGAGGCCGGAGATGTAGTCCATAGCCCCGTGTAAGCTCTGAGAGGCATCTACACATGGGGGCTGGAGATCTAGTGCATAGCCCCATGTAAGCTCTGATAGGCACTGTCACATAGGGCTGGGGATGAAGTCCATAGCCCCGTGTAAGCTATGATAGGTGATAGGTTACCTATTACCGTTGGCTGAATGGCACGGGAGGGAGCATTTTGAGGGATTACTGAATTGAAGAACAAAAATCCCCACAGGGATTCCCCCCTTCCCTCTACTATCCTCCAGCGCTGAGTGGTGGAGCGAATGGGGGAGTGGGCGGGCACAGCTGGCTTCTTGTCTAGATAGGCAGAGCCAGCTGTCATTCACACAGCTGGGTGGATCACGACAGTATTCTGTGAATCACTAATCTCCCATGTAATGGAGATGAACAAAGGCAGACACGTTTGATACAGTGGAGCAGTGTGTGTAGTCACCCAGGCGTAGGAAGAGTAGCTTTAAAGGAGAACTATGGGGTTAAAGGAGAACTGTGGGGTCAGGGCTTTTCCCCATAGTTCTCCTTAGGGTAACGGGAGTACACAAAATAGCATCCTCCCGTTACCCTAAGCTCAGTATACCGTGAGCATCCGCCCAGCTGCGTGAGTGACAGCTGGCTCTGCCTATCTAGAGGCAGAGCCAGCTGTAGCCGCCCCCTCCCCCGTCCGTTCCGCAAGTCAGCCCCTCCCCTGTCACGGCAGAGAGCCATGACAGGATCGAGAGGTGAGCGAACGCCGGTATCTGTTTGCTCACCTCCCGATCTACTGAGCCGACCTGTGACAGTCTCATTGTCACAGGTCGGCTAGAACTATGAGGTGAGTGGAAATCACTCACCTCATAGTTCTCCTTTAAGGCTTTTCCCCATAGTTCTCCTTAGGGTAACGG
This sequence comes from Nanorana parkeri, assembly GCF_000935625.1. Classification (NCBI taxonomy): domain Eukaryota; kingdom Metazoa; phylum Chordata; class Amphibia; order Anura; family Dicroglossidae; genus Nanorana; species Nanorana parkeri. Next base: position 979,539 of record NW_017306797.1, on the reverse strand, counting down.
GAGGACACAAACTAGCGTCCTCCCGTCACCCTAGGCTCAGTGTACCGCGAGCTGTAGCTCGCTGTATACTGAGACGCCGCTGCTGCTCGCGGTATACTGAGACGCTGAAGCGGATCCCGACAATTATGCCGGGATACGCCCAGCTGCGTGACTGACAGCTGGCTCTGCCTATCTAGAGGCAGAGCCAGCTGTACCCACCCCCTCCCCCGTCCGTTCCGCCAGTCAGCGCTGGCGGATCGGAGCGGGGAGGGGGGAATCCAGCCCCTCCCCTGTCACGGCAGAGAGCCGTGACAGGATCGAGAGGTGAGCAAACGCCGGTATGTGTTCGCTCACCTCCCGATCTACTGAGCCGACCTGTGACAGTCTCATTGTCGGTCGGCTAGAACTATGAGGTGAGTGAAAAGCACTCAGCTCATAGTTCTCCTTTAAATGACCCTTAGACTCTGCCCTGCACGGGCAAAGCAAATGTTAACTTTAAAGAGTATTTCTAGTTTTGCAGTCAGAATTGAGAAAACCCCACTAATGCCTCATTGACATGGGCGTGCACATGTGTATGGCATGCACGACCTGCTCCCGGGAGCGATAGGTGAAGTGTGTAATTGAATGCAGCTGCCTGTAAATCCACAGCTGCACACGCATACACGCAGACCCGAACCTGCACATACATGCAGGTCTAGGTGTACGCACTTGGATGCAGACAGTCTGGTAGTCGGGTGTGCACGCCCGGGTGAATGAGGCCTATGTGTTTGTTACTTGTTCCTACTCACATTTTTAAAAATATTCCTTACCTTTTTAGATGTCTCTGTGTACCCAGCTTTTAGACAGACTGCAAACCCTGTACGTTTTCGAAGTCATAGGAAACAGTGTGTGCCCATAGAAAGACTAGGCACACTCTGAGCTTCCCTCATTAACATACAATGGGGGATATTTATCAAAATCAGACAAAATCTGGAGCAGATTTGCACTGCAACCAATCAGCTTCTCTGTCTCATTTTCAAGTCTTACCCGAGCAAACTGAAGAAAGATGCTGATTGGTTGCCATGGGCAACTGCTCCAGATTCTGTCCCAGTTTTGATAAATTCCCCCAAATGCTTCTAGATCTTTAACTCTGTTAGGGTTTACATCTGATAATGAGATCTGCCAGCACAGTACAGAGAGGGTTAATTATATTAAACATTAACCTCCTTAACCTCCTTGCATTCCAGATCACAATCTAGTTTAAAAGAACAAAACAAAAATGGAAGCAGCAATTTTAAGTTTCATTTTCTTTATTCTATGTGAATGAGAATATACAAAAGTGGAAATATATTTTAAAGTGTAGCTCCACTCTCACAGCCAAATCAGAATCACATATGTTATATGTTCCTATTCATATTTCATAAAAATAATTGCTGCTTCCCTTTTTAAGTGATGTTTACTTGTTTACTTGCTTACAAATCCTACCTAGCTTCCCCCCCCCCCCTCCCCTTCCCTATGTAATGTTAAGGAGGGGGCTGGAGGGAAGGCAAATTATTAACCCTGTCTGTACTGTGCTGGCAGATCTCATTATCAGTTGTTAGCTAGATTTGAACACTGTCCTAACAAAGAGTAAGACCCCGTTCACATTGAGCGATTTATCGCGCGGTAATTCCCGCGATATCGCGGCAAATTACCGCGCGATATCGCGCTCCAATGCACTCCAATGGGGCAAAGGGTCCTGCTGTCGCGGGTCGTGTGTCGCTACAGCAGGACCCTTTTTGGAGCGGATTTAGCCGCGATTCATGCAAGCTTGAACGCGACATCGCGCGGCAAATCTCGCGATGTCGCGCAATATGCAAATCGCGTGACAAACGCGCGATCTGCATATCGCGCAGTGGAAACGGGGCCTTAAAAATCTAGAAGCATTGTATGTTAATGAGAGGATCTTCAGTCTGACACTATATTTTAACTCTCAAACTGCTCAGAGTAGCCTGGAATCTGCACACAGGACTTCATCAAACTTGGTCACAATCTGCACACAGGACTTCATGGGTCACACCTAAGCGTATTACATAGGACTTCATCAAAGGGGCATCAAAAGAGCTATATTTTTAAAAAATTATTTTTCGGTATGCTGTGTGACTAGGAAGACAAAACAATTAGGCCTGGTTCACACCTGGGCGTTTTGTAGCACATACGGACGCTCTGCAAAACGCTCAAACACCGAAATCCCATTATTTCCTATGGGTATGGGTCACACCTAAGCGTATTACAGGCCGTATGAACGCGCTACAAAACGCCCTACGCCCAAAGAAGTACAGGAGCTTCTTTGGGGCGTTTTTGTTGCGCGTTTCCATTGGGATACAGCCAAGTAGCCCTCGGAAATGCGCATATTCGATACGCCTAGGTGTGAACCCAAAGAGTGGGGTTTGCTCTAATTTGACTGCAACAGTGGAAATACACTTTAAGCACAGACAGTAAACCCTTATTGAGATGTGCTGCCTTTTGCAAATATTTGTTTGTGTTGGCTTCACCATCGGCAACCACTTAATCAACGGCCTTCTGTCACTTTATTGCTTCTGCGGTATATGGCCCATAAAGGTGTGTTGCTAAGGAGTGGTCTGAGCATATTTTGGTTCTGCATACCTACCCGTCATGTATTAAAATCTTACAGCTTTGCATTTTTATTATGGAAAACATGTCATCTTACAACATTAGGGATGGCTATACCTATCATTATTTTAACATTTAAAGCTGAACTGTTGGCAGATATAAAAGGCACACACGAGAGCAGCTCTGTCATCAAGAATACATTATTAAATGTGAGCAGCGTAAGTACCTGAATCTGACCTGGTATCAGCCACTTGCAGTCTCTGTACAGCAGGGCTGGAGTGTGAGAGGAAGAGGCAGTACAAGAAGCCAATCAGGTCATGTGCTGACAAAAATGATGCTGATAGGAGGAGAAAGCAGAGTGACAAAAAAAGCACCCCCCACATCCATTGCTTTTCATTTCGTATCTCTTGCTTTTATTGTCCTCTCTACCCTTGTATCACTGCTGTCCTCCTCTGTACCCTTCTCTATCTTCCCATCTCTTCTGTTTCTCCACTGTTTTTTTTTATTGAGCATGTAGAACATAGTCCACCTTTTGCAAAAATGTAATAAATGCACCAACATTAATAAGATAAAAAATTTGCATTTATTAACTTTTTACTGTAAAGCATGTAGACCACTGCAGCCGCAATCAGTTCATCGTGGGTTTACATCCAAGCCCTACTGTTATGGGGCTGCTGGAAGCAAACAAGTGCGGTGCCATCATGGTACTTGTGCTCCATTGAGGTAACAGATGGGACTTGTAGTCTTTCTCGTCACAGATCCCTGTGAATGGATTTGTGATTGGAGGATGTGACTTTGCTAGTGGAGCCACACAGCAGCAGAGTGAAGTTAACACATCACCAGGACTCTACTGGGAGAAGCACTCGCCATGTTTCATGTTAGACCCCCTAGAAGTGCAAGGGCCGCTTGAAGGTATAGCTAAAGCCAACCTTTTTTTAGTTTAGAGTATGGAATTTGTCTGTGTGCCATTAGGGAGATTTTTCCTCACTTCCTGTTTTGAGACCAAGGGGGAAGTGAGAGGAGATCACTCTAAAGCAGAGGAGGGCAAACTCCAATCCTCCAGCTTTTGTGGAACTACAAATCCCATGAAGCATTGCAAGATTCTCACCGCAACAAGCATGACTCCCAGAGACAGATGCATGATGGGATTTGTAGCGTCGCCACAGCTGGAGGACCGGAGCTTGCCCACCCCTGCTAAAAAGTCAGGAAAATTACACAGTGGGTACTGAAGCAAGTATGCCCATTGTAAGTTTTCCCCCGCTACTCCAGTTTTAGTGACCACTTCAAGTGTTCGATGTTCTCTTTTTTAAGTGACTGTGGTCACCAGGCCAAATAGAAAGGGTTAATGTCCTCAGGGGACGCACGCAGTAATACAAACCTGGAAGAGGTTCTTACTCTTCCGTAACCTCCTTGGCGGTATTCCCGAGTGTGGCTCGGGGTTCATTTTCACTACCAAAAGCGGTAACCCCGAGCCACACTCGGGATTACAGCGTAACGTCTCTTACCTTGTCCACAATCCCCGCTGTGTCCTCCGTCCGATGCCGGCATCCGTCTTCCAGGTTCCGTCCTTTGCGAGCGCCCGTGTCGTAGGGGGTTGGAACCGGCGGGAATTTTAAAAGTGAAAAAAAAAAACCGAGATAGAACAAAAAAGGGAAAAACAATAATCATACCGCCAGGGAGGTTAAAAAAGAATTTCGGGGGGAAAAAATTGTATTAACCCTTGCAGTAGGCCTATCTCTGCACTGCAAAGGTTTGTTTGTGCCTAGGGAGGGAAATAACAAAGTTACACTCACCTGATCCTCCGAGTACAGGAGCTGTACACCCTCACACGCTGCTTCCCGTAGTGTCATGTCTCCAGGATCCATCATGTCTGTGTGCAGCTGTCAGAACTCTGGGCTGTGGGTAGCAGCGTGTGAGGGTGCACGTTCCTGCATCTCCATAGACTTAAATGCTCTACCTGAATCATCCATCCATCATCCATTCTTCCCGCAGTTATGGGCTCATCAAAAACCAGCCTTCACACTGTATGAAGCAACATACCTCGTGTGAATGATGCCAAAAGCAAAAGAAATGCATACATATTATCCTCTTCCTGAAGTGTGGTTCAATCTAGACACATATCTAGTTATTGTGTGTGTCATGGTGGATCAGGATGAATAATAAGCAATCTGCATTTTTAGATACATCTTCCCCCCTTACAATCATCTTCTGGTCTAATGTCCCATGTGCAGTAAGGTTATCTGGTACACTTTGGTCACCATAGCTTCTTTACCGTGTGTTTATGAAGACACTTCTTGTATATGAGCTCCAGTAACCACCTTGTATTACTGTCGTCTGATATATGTATCCTCACGACCTTCATTTAATCTGTTTTACACAATTATTTGATCATGCTCTTGTAAGCTATGATTTGTTGTTTGTATGTCGTTGTAGATATGGGAGAACAAAGTACATGCTGGATTGTAGTTGTAATTTCTTCCCTCGGGGTCATGGTTTATTGTTTCATCTATTATTCAGTCATTCATGATTTCTTTCCATGCAGGATTTTGCTTGTAGAGGAATGCAAGGAAACTGGTTTGATATAAGTGCATGTCTGAGCAGGACCTTCTACATGCAGGGTCCACAGAGCACAGGCTAATGTTTGCTGTAATCCTTTGACATGTTAAAACATTGAATTCTTACTGCCATTCCATTATACTCTGTCAACTCCTTTTTGTACAAATAGTGATCCCCTGACAGATGCCAGAAAGATTGGATACCTGATCACCTTCCATATATTTGTAGATTATTGAAGGCATGCTAGAGTCTGTTCCTGATGATGAATGTTTAGTAATGTTCTATCACACTGGAGAAATCGGTTTTAGGTGTTTGCCGGCCTTTTTTGTCAATCTTTCCTCAGCTGTGAAGTGTAAGGCTTCAGTCACACTGTGCAATTTGGGATTCCTGTGGCAGGAATCCCAAATCGCCATTTAGATGCACCCGCTGTCACCCGTTTAAGTTAATGACTGGGTGACAGCAGCAGCATCTGTAAGCGGTAGTCCACATGTAATCGTATGCAGTTTAGAATAGATCACTGTCCTTGAATGCACAATAGATACTCATTGGTCATGTGATTGCTCCGCTCTTAGTATGAAGAGTCGGTGTGTGAACGCTGCAACGCCGATTCTTAAGTATTGGGAAGAGTATATTTCACCCCCCTCATAATTCTCCTTTAATATTTTTGTAGCTGACCTTGGTTTTTTTTTTTTTCTACACAAAATTAACATTCTGCTTGCATTTGATGCACAGTTAAGAAGGCCACAGCGTCCCGTGCTGCCAACCCCAATCATTTTAGTCTGGAGAGAGAAGCAAATTGCCCGTGTCATTACTGCCAACGAGTCACCAATTTTCCTGTAACAAGACCTGGCCCAACAGATGACCCTCAGACGGTGATTTTACTAAAGTAGAATTAAAGGAGAACTATGGGGTTAGGGCTTTTCCCCATAGTTCTCCTAAGGGTAACGGGAGGACACAAACTAGCTTCCTCCCGTCACCCTAAGCTCAGTATACCGCGAGCTATAGCCGCAGCTGAAACGGATCCCGACAATTATGTCTGGATCCGCCCAGCTGCGTGAGTGACAGCTGGCTCTGCCTATCTAGAGGCAGAGCCAGCTGTACCCGCCGCCTCTCCCATCCGTTCCGCCAGTCAGCGCTGGAAGATCGGAGTGGGGAGGGGGGAATCCAGTCCCTCCCCTGTCACGGCAGAGAGCCGTGACAGGATCGAGAGGTGAGCGAACGCAGGTATGTGTTCGCTCACTCCCTATCTACTGAGCCGACCTGTGACAGTTTCATTGTCACAGGTCTGCTAGAACTATGAGGTGAGTGAAAAGCGCTCACCTCATAGTTCTCCTTTTAAACACGTGTGATTTCTGAACGTTCATTCGACTTTCTAATGGTTGATGGGGTCAAATCGATTATTGGTTTCGACTGCAGTGTCGAAAAAATTCGAATGAGCGTCTTAGAAAATGTTTCCTGATCGGACAGAATTCCAACAGTGAATGTGGTTTTCATTCAGGAAACTACATTCATTCCAAAATCGAATATTGAATGAAAACGACAATCACCAAGCCTCTGATGTTATTAAAGGAGAACTATGAGGTGAGCGCTTTTCACTCACCTCATAGTTCTAGCCAACCTTTGACAATGAGACTGTCACAGGTCGGCTCAGTAGATCGGGAGGTGAGCGAACACATACCGGCGTTCGCTCACCTCTCGATCCTGTCACGGCTCTCTGCCGTGACAGGGGAGTGGCTGGATTCCCCCCTCCCCGCTCCGATCCGCCAGTGCTGACTGGCGAATCGGACAGGGGGG
>NW_017306797.1:878800-972102 GCF_000935625.1 Nanorana parkeri | reverse complement strand
ATCGGACAGGGGGGGTGGGGGGGCGGGTACAGCTGGCTCTGCATCTAGATGGACAGAGCCAGCTGTCACTCACGCAGCTGGGTGGATCCCGGCACAATTGTCGGGATCCGCTTCAGCTGCGGCGTCTCAGTATACCGCGAGCAGCAGCCCGCGGTATACTGAGCCTAGGGTGACGGGAGGACGCTAGTTTGTGTCCTCCCGTTACCCTAAGGAGAACTATGGGGAAAGGCCTTAACCCCATAGTTCTCCTTTTAAACGTTCCGATGGGATTTTTCGTACAAACGTAGGGGGTGGTATGGTTTAAAGGGTTAAATTGGACAAATGTATTTGCCTTGCAAGATCTTCCCTCACCAAATACCTTGTGGACCTGGTCTTTAGGATTGGGGTCCTCCTGAGGTGGACCAGGGTATCGAACCCCTGTCAAGAGCCTTGTGTCTCCGAGGTTCAGAGATTCAAGGCCCTTTCCTCGAAGGGTCCAGGGATTTGAGGCCCTTCCTCTTTGAGGGCCAGAGCACCTTTGTGCACTTTTGTATGTAGTGTGATTACACACTTTTCTAATATGATTGGTTAAGATGAACGCATCTTCACTCCTGTTTACTTCAGCGAACATTCCGTTTTCAAAGCAAACATCCATTTTGCTAAGTAACCAATTTCTACAACTTTTTAAAATATGCTCCATAACATGTTCTAAGCACCACATCATGACCATGAAGGCAGGGCCGGATTTCCCGCAAGGCCAACATAGCCCGGCCTTGGGGCAGCAGGGAGTAGAGGGGCAGCAGAGGTGTGGAATTCCTATCTCCCGATGCTTGGGACAGGCGGGTAGTTGTTTTCTACATTTAGCCCTGCTTTGGACAAGCAAAGCTAAATGTACAGCGGGGAAGCCGCGACTTGTTTTTGTATAAGCGATCCCGGCGATGTCGCCGAGATCACTTGTATGCAGCCTGCATGTCTGCCATTCTCCATGTGGGGGGATTTGGCGGGTAGGGGGGCACATTGAGGAACCTGGCCTTGGGGCAGCAGAGAGAGTAAATCCGGCCCTGCATGGAGCTCTACATTCAGTATCATGCTATGTTTAGTAAATTTGGACATTTTATGTATTTTCAGTGGTAATTACTCATCTTTAGATTAAATTAGTTTGAATTTCTTACTTCCGAGATGTTTCCATTTCCACAATTATAAATATTCTGTTGGATGGGGGAACTCATTAGATCAATTTCAGTAGTTATCCTTACCTTGTGAATTCATGCAAAAACTGATCAGAAGCTAGTCAGCCATGTTTTTACTGTGGCTTTCTACTCCGGGAACATAGGAAATGTTCTATATCCTCTGCTGCTGCTGAATGATTTCCTAAAATACGCAACATTAGACCATTAAAACTCCTTACAGTCTGGAACTCTGGATGAATAACATTTTTAGAAGGTTTAGATAAAATGGGATTTGAACTAATGAGCTTAAAAGGAATGTGAAGCCCCCGGTGTATAACTTGATTTTTAAGCAGCGTTATCTGCTGACACATGGAAAATTGTTAATTTCTATAGAGTACGAATATCTCGCATTTGTTTTTTTTACTTTGCACAAATCAAAGTCAAAACCCGCTTTACATTACATGTAATCCTCTTAAAGTGAACCTGTGTCCAGACTAAGCGTACTTAAGCATCTACATCTTCAGAACCAGCAGTAAAAGAACTTTAAAACAATCCCCCATCCATCACTGTAGTTATAGGTATTGTGAAGAAATTAATTTTCAAAGTTAACGGCATTGAAATCTCAGCCATTTTCTATGGAGAGCAGAAGATTTTCAGCCTGTCGGCCCCCTAATGTAGACACAGGCGTTTTGTGAACTGTAAAAATTCGACTGAAACCCAAATTTAGAATCTTTATTTTGGCGTTTCATGATCTTTGAGGTTGAATACTTCACAGTACAAGCAGCTAGTGAGGTCAGGGACAGCTTGTTTTAGGGTTAGTTCACACCATATGCAGTGCGTTCCGGCCTGATTTTGGCCAGAACGTACCATCGCATTACTGCTTGCAGCATTTTGATCGCACCGGACCGCACTGCAGACACAATGTGCCTTGCGATCCCGTGCGGGCGATCGCATTGCGGCCGGCCCTTTTACTGCTTGCTAAGAATGTGTAATACCTTCAATGTCCATAGTCTGGGCACAGGTGCTGAATTCCATTCCTAGGAGAACACGTTCCTGTATTGGAAAAAATGGGGGGGGGGCTTCATGTGCTTACTGCTGCGCTCTATCTCTTGCTTGGTGGCACATTCTGTGGAACCCGGGGGGCTGGGCAAGCTTCAGTTGGGGGGTAACATCCTGCAGGAAGAGGAAAAATTGACAACCATGGTGGACACGTACCAACAGTTGATGTAAGTAGAATAGTATAGCACCGCTTTCCACTACCGTATTTATGGTCTGGTTTCATTTTACATATAACAGATTCTGGGCGTACCTCTCCTATAAAACAGGTCCTAAAAAGAAAAAAAATCCTAGTAACATCAGAGGCATCAACCTTGGGAGACGCTTACCGGGATCAAGGAGTCCCATGTGCACGAAGTGCGCCACAACTAAAAGTGGGTATGGTGAATTGTAAATAGGGGGTGTGGCTAAATAAACTCATTTCACTGTATAAATGCTCCAATCCCCGTACAAAGATTTCCCCAAAGCTTTCCTGTAATAACCAACAGGGCATACCATACCCTTCACTTCACAGGAGAAACTCTTCAGACTAAACCTTTGCTGGTAGCTCAATAGAGACGCATCGGGCCGGGACTTTGCCGTGACCGTCGGGCTAGAGATTACACCAGTCACCTTTTAAAAATGGAACAGTAAAAACACCATTGTGCTCTAAGCCAACGAACCGCTTTGATTACATGAGATGGAACAACTTCCGCCTAAAACAAAAAATCCGTTGTCTGAAAAGGTAACTGTACTGTTGCCTAAAAACACAAGTCGGGTATAAGTCAGTCTTGTATTACATTACTATCTATAAATAAATACCTGCCTAGCCTCAGAAGATGAATACTGCATCCTATGGCCTGTGCCCAAGATCACCAACCCCACCGGCAGGGCTGCTTCTGGGACAGGTTTTTGCCTGTCAACCTCTGGATGGGTGTGTCTCTAATGTACTTTTTATGTCCACATTTATTTTCCAAAACAAATATACAAGAAGTTAAGCCCCAACCAGCCGCATACATGGTGCAGCAGCCAGGACTTGACAACTTGGAAATGCTCAAAGCTGGGCACTTCTGGGTTCATTTAGCTTACAGCAGTTCAGTGAACTACTGTTCCCATATCGCCTCTTGCTTGCCATCTCAATGCCCCCTGCAACCGGCCCAGGTTCACAGAGGGCAAAGGTGAGCCCAGCAACCACAAGGGGTCTTTACCAAGACTGTCATTGGAGGAGGCGGGGGGATGGGGGAGAGGGCACCTCCCTGAAATAATGGCAGAGGAGCTAATGCTTCCCCTGCTATCGGCTGCTTTTTTTTTTGTATTCTGACAGATGCTGCCATCAGAATAAAATAAAAACCATACTTCTTCAGGTCCACCTCTGCTGATTGACAGCAGCAGTGGGTGGGTGCAAAAGCCAGCCTGATATTGGTTATTGCACATTGAAATAGCCAATAGCAATCTAGCGATTCATTCTCATGCTGTCTTTTTTTTTCACTCTGACGGCAGCTGCTGTCAAAATTTAAGACAAATAAAAGCAGATAGTGGGGATCCCGGAAAGGTTTACTCAGCTAGAAAGAGCAGTGTAAACCATTCCGGGATAAAATGTTTTTCTCCCGGGCGTCGGGGAGCCGCCATCTTATTGCAGACTCCTGGAATGTCTGGGAGAGTTGGGATGTCTAGTTATGGCTCTCTGGTGTATCTGTAGAAGTGCAAACCTTGAGGAAGCTAGTACGTCTGTTAGACCCCGTTCACATTGAGCGATTTATCGCGCGGTAATTCCCGCGATATCGCGCGGTAATTTGCCGCGGTAATAAATCCGCTTTTTTGAGCGGATTTAGCCGCGATTCAAGCTTGCTCAATGCAAGCCTGAACGCGACATCGCGCGGCAAATCTCGCAATGTCGCGCAATATGCAAATCGCGCGACAAACGCGCGATTTGCATATCGCGCAGTGGGAACGGGGCCAGTCTCTGACCACATGCACAGAGCTGCTCTACTATCCAATGACAAACCTCCAATACAAACAATAGGCTGAGAACAGTCGGGAGCCGATTGTGTTACCTAGAGCTGAATATCCTTCAACATACCGCTTCGTACTTCAAGTCAAAGGGCAGACATGTAGAGACAGGAGATGTGGGATGTGCACCAACATCCTGTGCACGGACCAAATACAAATATCAGATTAAAAATGGTGCAGAATTCTGCAGTACACCAGCAGGGAATTGAGGACAAAGCTTAATATGACAAGTCCAACTTCTAAACTGGGAGATCTGAAAGGAACTGAAGGAAGTTGGACGCTGCGTGCCCTATTTTCTGCTTCATTGGCCCTGCATCTGTCAAATTAAATATTGCACTTAATTCCTAGTCCTGCATGCCGGTTCCATGATGGATCACTGAGCACAACGCAACTGGCGTGTGTGTGTGTATATATGTATGTATGTGTACACACACACACACACACACACACACATTTTAACAAACTAGAACACTCGGTGAAGATTTCCGATTAAACTCAATTTTTAAATAAATTAACAGAGAACTATTGATAGCTGCAATAGTTCTTTTTTCGGGCTGTTTTTCCTTTATTTTAACTTGATAATTCTGAGAAAAACACTTCCTACGCCTGGGTGACTACACTCACTGCTCCACTGTCTCAAACGTGTCTGCCTTTGTTCATCTCCATTACATGGGAGATTAGCGATTCACAGAATGTAGATCCCTAAAGTGACACTAAACTCAGGAGTTAAGAGAACTAAGGGGTAAGTGTTTTTCCCCATAGTTCTCTTTAGGGTCATGGGAGGACATATACTAACCTCCTCCTGTGACCCAAAGCTCAGTATATAGCGGGCTATTGCCTGCGATATACTGAGAGCGCCGCAGCCGGGACGGATTCCGACAATACTGTCTGGATCCACCCAGCTGTGTGAGTGACAGCAGGCTCTGCCTATCTAGAGTTTCCCTGTTCGTTCCTCCACTCAGCGCTGGAAGATCGGAGAGGGGAGGGGGGGAATCCCTGCGGGGACGGTCACCGTTCACTGCAGGGAGATGATCGGGAAGTGAGCGGATCGGCTGCATGTTTCTGCTCACTTCCCAATCAATAAAGCCAGCTTGTGACAGCTTCTTTGTCACAGGTCGGCTCTAACTATTAAGCTGAGTGGAAATCACTCACCTCGTAGTTCTCCTTTTAATGTTCAAAACACAAATAGCTCAGTCATAAAGACGCAAGCCATGATTGTAAAACACCGGTCCAAACAGAATGATAAACACTGTCTACCCTCATATGTGGGCGACGATACCCCCCCAAAAAAAGGTACGCTGGGACAAAGGGCGGGGCGACTTGTCTTAGGCTGGATTCACACCTGGGCATAGCATAGGCACGTTTTTTCTGCTCGTTTTCTTTTTGCTTTTTTAGCACGTTTTTCCGTTCAGTGAAACGCGCGTTTCACTGGCGGTATGATTTCACTGTTTGAGCATTTTTCAGCGCTTCAATCAGCGCTGAAAAACGCCCGGGTGTGAACCCGGCCTTAGAGAAGATCGATACTGACAGAACCTCTGACAAAAGATAAGTGAAGGTGAGCCCATCTATTGATTGGACGTTTAATTTCCCGCCACAACATCAGCTGCGAATCAGGTGTGTCAGTTGTGTCAAATCTTCCCAGCAACAGCAGACTGCAGGTGTTCCTGCGTAGTAACAGCTGTGGGGAAACCAGAAACTGAGTAAGCAAAGCTCTATAACGGGTGGGCAAACTGCATCCCTCCAGCTGTGGTGAAACTGCAAATACTATCATGCCTCTGCCTCAGGGTTCGTTCACACCATAGGGCAGTGCGTTCTGGTCAGAATCGGACCGGAACGCACTGCCGGGCTGGAGGGGGTGTGGCGGACCATTTGAAGTGAATGGCACTGTAGCCACGCCCTGCGGCCGCAATGCGATCGCCCACACGGGATCGCAAGGGACATTTTGCCTGCAGTGTGCCGGCCGCAATGCTGCCAGTGTGTTCCGGTCCGGTTTTGACCGGAACGCACTGCTCTATGGTACGAACCCTCAGGGAGTCATGCCTGTGGCTGTCCACAGACTTGCAATGTCTCATGGGACTTGTAGATGCACCACAGCCGGACGGACGGAGTTTGCCAAACCCTGCTCCAGAAGCTGTTACAAGTCAGGCCCTGATCACACTTAGATGTTGGATTTTTTCAGGCTTTTTTGAGAGTTTTTTGGCCAAATGAAAGGCCATCTGTGACGTCATGCAAAAATGCTCCCAAAAATGCTTGTGACACACTTTTTAAGGCGTTTCCATTGGAATGTACAAATCTGCCTGAAATGAAGCTCATTAACTTTTTCAAGCTACAGGGTTTTGGTAAAAGCGACAGAACGCTCATATGTGAACAGGGGACATAGAAAACATTGAGCTTCCTTGTGTTCAGCATTTTGTAGGTTTGAGTTTCAATGTTTGAACAGGGCCTGAAGGGGACTAATAGGGGGCGCAGGGGGGTTACAATTCTATGGGGCCACTTCATAAACTTTGTGGCCCTAATAGGAGTGAGGGGAAATCTCCCTCTTGTGAACAAAATACCTCTAAAGGCCTAACAGAAATTCAAATCCTTTCTTACTCTGTCATTTGGATGGAGATGGACGTTATTTACAATAATGTATAGTGTAGAACAGGAGTGTGTAAACCCCGGCCCTCCAGCTGTGGGGTAACTACAAATCCCATGATGCATCTGTCTCTGGGAGTCATGCCTGTGGCTCTGAGAATCTTGCAATGCCTCATGGGATTTGTAGTTGCACTACAGCTGGAGGGCCTGAGTTTGCCTGCCTCTGTTGTAGAACATATTTTCAGAACTTGGGGCCACTGACTATAGTTGATTGGTATGATTTTTCCTTCCTCAAAATTCACTTTTAACTGAGCAGAGATGGAATATTGTGCATTTTTCTCCTGACCAAACCTCAGTCTGTGGCTTTAGCTGTCAGCCAGCATCTAAGACATTCTACATGAGGTCATTCTGCTCGGTGTCGGCAGTTTATTTTTATTACGGTCTTTTTTTGGAAAAAAGGAACCAAGGAGCCAAAACATTGTTCTGTTTGCTTTTAAATCCTAAAACTCTGCCGTTCTATGGAGGCTTGTCACTGCTTATCCTGTTCGTTTGGGTGCAAGAGACTTGAATTCTGGGAAAATCCACCTAATCAGTTGAAGGTTGTGGGTGTGGGGGGAAAGAGCCCCCTGCATGTTCAATTGTTCTAGCGAATCTACAGCTCTGAGATAATATCCTGCCGTAGAAGTGGAAAACTGGTGTGATGACAAATCCTTCAGGACGGTTACATGACCCCTTTCCTGTCCCAGCCCTGCAGACAGTTGTGTGACACCCTTTTACAGACTAAAACTGACTGAGAAAAAAAGGAGGAAAAGCAAACAGAACAATATTTTGGCTCCTGAATTCGTTTTTAACCATTTCAGGACCATATGACATATCTGTACTTCTAGTCTTGAAGTGTTTATCATGGCTGCTGCAGTCTCATTGGTGCTGACACTGTCCTTCCTACTGGAGGGTGACTACTTTTGTTCCCCATGGTCCCTGTGCGTGTTGTAATGTAGTCACCGCTCCAAACTCACTCCTGTGATGGACTACAATCTCATGTTTAGTTTACTTTGTATTGGGATTGTAGTCCATCACAGGAGTGAGTTTGGAGAGGTGACTACATTACAACACGCACAGGGACCATGGGGAACAAAAGTAGTCACCTTCCAGAAGGAAGGACAGTGTCGGCACCAATTCAGAGATGATTTGAGGATCTACAGCCGAGTGATACACAAGATACATTTTTGATAATAGTTAAGGTACTTGGATGCATTTTAAGATTTCGCTTCTGAGTTTAGTGTCACTTTTAACTTCAAATGGTTTTTAAGCTATTTCAAATGCGGATTAAATCCCTTACAATGGATGTTGCTGCTTGATGTTTAAGGCCTCGTTCACAGAAGAGGCAGTGCGTTCCGGCCCGATTCTGGCCAGAACGCACTGCCTCGCATTGCGGCCAGCTCACTTTTTTTTGGGGCAGTAGGGGGCGTGGCGGTCCATTGAAGTGAATCCAGCCACAATGTGATCAGCCCCAACGGATCGCAAGGCACATTGTGCCTGCGGTCCGGTATAAACAAGATAGTGCTTGCAGCATTTTGATTGGATCGGACCGGACCGCAGGCATAATGTGCCTTGCGATCCCGTGCGGCCGATCGCATTGCGGCCGGAGGTCGTGGATACGGTGCCATTCACTTCAATGGCCCGCCACGCACCCTCCTGCCCCACTAAAAAGTGAGCCGGCCGCAATGCGAGGCAGTGCCTTCTGGCCAGAATCTAGTGTGAACGAGGCCTAAAAGTTTTAGCTTCTAGCAGAATCATCTACTCCCCTGAGCACTGGTTTTGATATCCTGTTTCAGGGTGGCTCCATTCCCTTGTGGGGTCCTATGGAGCCACCCTGCTGTGTTCTAGTAAGCGGAGTGTGTCACAGGCACAGCAAGGCAAGCCAC
The DNA here is from genome assembly GCF_000935625.1 of Nanorana parkeri. Taxonomy (NCBI): domain Eukaryota; kingdom Metazoa; phylum Chordata; class Amphibia; order Anura; family Dicroglossidae; genus Nanorana; species Nanorana parkeri. The sequence goes on along the minus strand of NW_017306797.1, from coordinate 963,407 downwards.
TTCCCTCCCCCTTGCTCCTACGTCCTGCTCCCTTCTCAAAGCTTACTAGCTGGACGAATGCTGGAGACTGTGCTGTCCCTTGTGATCTTGCACTGAAGAGGAAGTTCAGAGAAGCAGAGCAAAGAGAGTAGGAGTCATCTGCTTGATCTGGATTCATTATTGGAAAAAAAGTGTCGAGTTTAATACTGCTTTTTTAACCGCTTTGAAGAAGTACTCCTGGTCAGACTTTTCTTAACCCTCACAGTGGGACTCCTCCCGCACTGCAAGGGTTAAGTGCATGTTTTCATCTAGGTGCCCAACTCAAAAAAGTTATACTCAGCCAATACTGGGAGCCAGCTGGCTCTTAGGCCCTCCGCTGCAGTGGTCTAAGGCCACGTTCACACTTGGGCATATCATGAACGCATGTCAAATTAGCGCACACAAGTGTGTGCTTCCACATGTCTTCACAATACGTGCACAAAGGTGGAACGCACTTCGTAATGCCACCCCAAATGCGGCCCAGTAAATGTTTTTCTTTTTCTTGCATGTGCGTGAGAACATGTGGGGAGAAAGAACGCATGTCACTGAATTTGTGACATGTACTACTTTCCGCGTTTGGCATGCCTCCAGGAACCCAATGGAGATCAATGTGGACGTGCAACAAGTGCGGGAAGCCAATGAACACAAACGCACAGGAACACTGCGAGGCCCATACGTGAATGGGTCCTAAGGATCCACACCTCATCATGTCTAATACTCAGTGTATAGGATGCGAGGACGTCACTGCAGCGTAGAAGGGGAGAGGCTGGAGCACTGTGACAGCCAGCCGGCTGCGTGGTTCGGGTGAGTATAACTTTTTTTTTTTAATGTTTGTACCTAGACCAAAATGAGCACTTAACCCTTGAAGAATGGGTGTAGCCCCACTGCAAGGGTTAATATAATAATGTTTCCCAGAGTTCTGCTTTAAGCGGTCAGTGCCGTACATACCTCCCTGTTTCTGACCAGCCACAAGCACGCAGAGGCTGACTAGAGACCCTCTTTCTTGTCTGAAAACAGCGGATACAATTCAGTCTGTGTATACAAAATGCCAACAATTTTTATGGAATGTGAAGCAGAACAAAAATGCCATTTCTGTGCAGTATGAAGAGAGGGAGAGATGCATAAATACCACATCTGAAGAATGTTCTAATGAGAATGACAAGGGACACAACAGTGAAGACCCAGAATAGGATCTCTAAACTGGGACCACAAAGACGGAAAACGCACATAACGTATGGGGCAGGTCCTGCTCTGCGCTGTACCCTCCAGATTACGTAAGCTGAGTTATTGGGGTGGAATTCCTGGGCGCCTGTAGACTTGACACCCCTCCGCATGATATGGCATGATTGCATACTCTCATTTGCTCGTTTTCTAAGTGTAAAGGATATTAAACAGCTTGTTTTGTCTTTTACTTTCAGAGCTTCTCGGATCAACCAAAAGGTTAAATGTCAATTATCAAGACAGCGATGGGTAAGTCAACACTTTAAAGATAACCGGTCTATGAAGAGTGCACATGTCCAGAGAGTCATTTTGTGGAATCTGTGTTGCAATGAATGTTATACTATAAGGCCTCATACACACAGGCAGTTGGGGAATTCTTGCTCAATGTTGCAAAGAATTATTCAACATGACTCGTCCAAAAGGAATGATTAGTCCCCATGCACACAGCACTTTTATGTGCGGTTGGGGATTCCTACAGCAAGAACCTATAGATTCTTACAGCAGGAATCCCAGGTGTCTCTGTTCAGATGCGGCTGCTGTGCCTGTTTAAGGTAATGACATGGTGACAGCTGCTGCATCTGTCCGTGGCTGTCTGCGTGTAATCCTACATGGTATGACTGCCAGTGGAATGGAAGAGATGCTGGTTCTAGGATTGAGGGCTAGTTTACACCAGCCCCAGTGCGTTCTGACGCAATTTGCTTCCGTAACGCACTGGATCACATCCCAGCCGGTTCACTGCTTTCTGGGGCGGGAGGGGGCTTGGCAGTGCATTGAAGTCTAGTGGCCGCAGAGCGATCACCCGCACTGGAACGCGTGGCACATCAATGCATGCGTTCCGGTCCAATCAGAAAAAATGCTGCAAGCACTGATCGCAGGCATTGATGTGCCATGCATTCTGGTGCGGGCGATTGCACTGCAGCAGGGGGGCGTAGCTGCGGTGCCATTGACTTCAATGCACTGCCACGCCCCCTCCCACCCCAGAACGCAGGGAGTCGGCCAGGATGCTATCCACTCCGTTCCGGCACCGAATTGTGCTGGAACGCACTGGGGCTGGTGTGAACTATCCCTTAAGCTCTCTCTGTCCCAGGACAAGCATGTCTGCTGATCTGCAGGGAAATCATACTATGTATGATTACATGTGGTCAGATGTGGCCAATGTCATCACCTAGATTGGGCACAGCGGCCACATCTTTCTGGGCACACTGTTCCTGCCGTAATTATCCGCAATTATCCATAAGTTCTTGATCCAGGAATCCCAGAACGCACATGAAATCCCCGTGTGCATGGGATCTAATAATTCATCTTGGAAAAGTCATGCTGAATAATTCCTTGCAGCATCGAGACAGAAAAATGCCCATACAATGCCAATACAATATACCTTTTATACAGCTAGTGGGCTGCTTTCTGCAAATGTGCTGAGGATTTAAATTCTTATCTAAAAGGAAAAACTTTTTTAAGTGGTAAGAGGTTAGAACCCCTGTCATGTCTTAATTGCGGTCTGTTTGCAAGCTGGGAAGGTTCACTCTCTCGATTTCGTCCTGGGGTCCGTCACATTATGACTTGTCACCAGAACAGGAAAAGGGTGAAAATCTTTGAATGCTGCAGTGCAGGGGTAGCCTCGCCGCAAGGGTTGAGATTTGATTTGCCAGGAGTTCTGCTTTAAGGCAGAATGCGAAACTGTATGGGAATCAGAAGAATACTTACATGTAGTCTGCTGTTTAATGAGTTATTCTGCTGGTCATGCCATAGGGATGGAGATCTGTTATACAATGAAAGCAGCAAATCAAGGTAGATACATTTTTAAAAGTACCATCTAGATATCTTCAAGTGATTTAACAACTACAACTTATGTTCGCGATATTGCAAATATTTTTGTGCGTGGGATTTGCAGAAACGGAAATGTAAAATGATTGCAGACTAAGATTTCTATGCTGACAGGTTTTCGGCTCTGCACCATGCTGCCCTTAGTGGGAACTCTGAACTCCTCCTTCTACTGCTGGACACACAGGCGGCTGTGGACATCAAAGATGGCAATGGTGAGTTTGTCATAGAGGAATGCTATAAAAATGATAGTGACATGTGACCACTATATGGATTAGTGTGATACAAAATGGACATTCGGCTCACAGCCAGTTATCGCCATTATGTGTATCCATGCAGGCATGCGCCCCTTGCATTATGCAGCATGGCAAGGCCAGCCAGAGCCTGTACGACTTCTTCTTCGAGCTGCTGCCAGTGTCAATGCGGCCTCCAATGATGGACAGATTCCCCTGCACTTAGCTGCACAGTATGGGCACTATGAGGTGGTAAGTACAAGTGTATGGGAACATTTGTCTGAATTCTCTGTAATATTTTCTTTTACGGTGTGAAATATAAGAGTATCTGCATCCCGATGTCCTTGTCATTTTTTTTACATGTACAGGGAACGTACAGCTGACAGAGATGCGTCACTTTCCTTTTAGTTTCATACATGGGTCTTAACATGACAATCTGTCCATAAAACACATAGGAGGAGACACTAACTACATTTTAATTATAGGGTAGTTAGATTGAACTTGTCTAAATGTGACCTTTTGTTGTACTCGCAAGCAGTTATAACGGCACTCCTGTATTGAATACAGATGCTGTGTATACAAATGCCACTATGGAGACAATTGTTGCAACAATGCTTTTGTTATTTACCATTTGTCAGACTGTCCGCAAAGTGAAGGGGGAGAGTAGTGGAAAATGGCGCATATACACCGATCCGCCGTAACATTATAACTACTGACGGTGAAGTGTGAAGTGAATAACATTGATTATCGCATTACAATGGCACCTGGAAGTGGGTGAGATATGTTAGGCAGCAAGTGAACATTTTGTCCCTGATGTTGATGTGTTGGAAGCAGAAAAAATGGGCAAGCGTAAGGATTTGAGTGACTTTTGACAAGGGCCAAATTTTGTGATGGGTGCTCATGCTGACCCCTGTCCACTGCCAAAAGAGCGTACAGTGGGCATGTGAGCAAAAGGACTGTATGAAAAGGTGGCTTGGTCTGATGAATCAAGTTTTCTTCTACATCATGTGAATGGCCGGGTGTGTGTGCATCGCTTACCTGGGGAAGAGATGGCACCAGGATGAGCAATAGAAAGAAAGGAAGCTGGTACAGGCGGTGTGATGCTTTGGGCCAGTGGATCTCAACCTGTGTAACCTCAGGACCCACATTTGTGTTGACCATTAATTTGCGACCCAAGAAAAAATGTAATTTCTGTAACATTATTTATTCCACAAAACAACTTGTGCAGTATTCCACAATGTATATATGCCCCAGAACCCCCGCATACAGCCTGATGCCCCAGAACCCCCGCATACAGCCTGATGCCCCCTAATAGTGACAATGACACCCCCTCTCACTTAATAACTCCCCCCTGGACTCCACAGCCGGCCTCGGGGGAAGAAGGCAGAAGATTCAGCAGAGCTCAATGCAGCTGTCAGCAGCCTCTCGTACAGGGGCCCGGAGGAAGCAGCAAACACACAAACTTGACCACTGCCAGCACTGGAGGCTAAATGAGGAGAGAGGCGGGAAGGGGGAAGTGGCTGTACTACGAGACCGGGGCCAGAATAACTACACCACCCTTACCAGGCAGAGGGACAATACTATACTGGAAACTCCACACCCCCACGTCTGCCTTGGAGCCCCTCACCAGAGTTCCTCCGCCCGGAGAGAGACTGAACCATCCAGACAGGTAACAACCCTTCACGCCACGACCCGCTGAACACAGGGCTGCGACCCACTAGTTGAGAAACAGGGCTTTGGGCAATGTTCTGCTGGGAAACCTTAGGTTCTGCTATTCATGTGGATGTTACTTTTGACGCGTACCACCTACCTAAGCATTGTTCCAAGTACACCCCTTCATGGAGAGCAAGATGATATGCACTGCTGCATTGTGAAAATGGTTCAAGAATGGATTGAGGAACACAGCAGGTTTGAGGTGTTGACTTGGCCTCCAACTTCTCCAGATCTCAATCCACTCGAGCGTCTGTGTGATGTGCTGGAAAAACAAGACCGATCCATGGAGGCCCCACCTCACCACTCAAAGGATCTGCTACTGACGGCTTGGTGCCAGATACCACAGCATATCTTCAGAGGTCTAGCTGAGTCCATGTCTCGATGGGTCAGGCCTGTTTTGGCAGCAAAAGGGGGACCTACTCAGTATTAGGTGGGTGGTCATATTATTATGGCTGATCAGTGTATGCAGGCCTCCACTGCATTATAGGTCTTATACACGATTATGGGCCTAGCTGTTTGAAATGCTGGGGCTCTAAAGTGCCGGGGTGCTGTCACTAAGGTTGGAGAGTTCTCTGTTTGCACTGCTAAGGAAGACCACTGTGTTATGTTGTCAGCAAAGTAAAGTGGTTAAGAGAACCCTTATTTCCCTGAGGATTCACCTCCATATTCCTGTACATGTGCTGCAACCATGTGCCTGAACTGCTCTGCTGAGATCCCTGCCTTTTTTCCCGCTTCTTCAGACTAATCTCTCCCAATGTATACAGATTCTATATCATATCTCTCATGGTGATGTAAACTATTTCTTTCCTTGTGTCATTTATATGGGTTGAATTTTTTAAATTGTAATCAACCACAATTTTCTATTCTCATGTCAAGACCATAGTTAGGTTGAAAAAAGACACATGTCCATCGAGTTCAAGCTATATTTCAACCACGTGTATGTGTCTCCCAGGGATTGCGTACATAAGTATATAACATGTAGATAGGAGTTTTTTTACATTACGGTTTCATGCTTGCTTCATTTTATCTCCACCAGTCTGAAACCCTTTTGCAGCACCAGTCTAATCCTTGCAATGTCAACAAATCCAAGAAAACCCCTCTAGACCTGGCTTGTGAATTTGGAAGAGTAAAGGTAAGACATGACACGGAAATGTTTTCTTTACTGTGCAGTGTACTTTTTTTTATATATACCTTTTCTAGCTAAGCACCCGCTTTTATATATTCTTTCCAACGTATATTGTTTTTCTGTCTTCTTTCTGTCACTAGGTGGTACAGCTGCTGCTTAACAGTCATCTGTGTGTCTCTCTTTTGGAAGGGGTAACTAAAGATCCTACAGATCCCAATTTTACTACACCTTTACACTTGGCTGCCAAGAATGGTCACAGAGAGGTCATCAGGTAGGTGGGGGAAGCCTTTGTTTATTAGCACCTTTTAAAGCCCTTTTCAGACGGGCTTTAAGATCTGGTCTTCCGGTCAGTTTTTCAGGCGGACCTGATGTTAGTGTGCGGGCAGCCAGATCTAAACGCATAGGTGGCATTTTACATCCAGTTACCCCCGGCTCCAGCTAGGTCCGGGAAAACAAATGGATTGTGGGGATCTTTTTCGCCGGATTGGGGTTAACTGGATGTAAACGGACGCCCATCCGTTTGGATCCGGCTGCCCATACATTAGCATGAGTCTGGTAATGTCAGTTTTTGCAAAGGAGAAAAGATTTGCACGGACACGGATGTCGCACCGCAGACACCCTTCCAGATCATGAGGGGTTCCATGTGAAAGGGGTCTAAAGTATATTTAAACCAAATCAATAAAATCTCATATAAGCTTCAAAATGTTCGAGCAATTTAAAAACTAATTATCGGTATTTTAAATAGACTGTTTTCATTGGAATACCTGCGGAAGGTCGCTATGCAAGCATTTCCTGTTACAGGGCGGCAGTGCTCTTTGCTTCTCTCTTGCTCTCCTGTTTTGTCAGTCTATCACATGCTCTACCAATGGAGACTACAAATAATCATGCTGATCTACATTGCACATCGCAGTTTTTGCCCCCCCCTTTTGTTTTTGCACATATTAAAATACATTTAAGCAGCAAACGGAGACCTTGTACAATAAAATGGTGGCAGTTACGATTTTCTTATGTCACATGATAATAGTGCAAACCCAAATTTTCAATAAAAAATACATTTCAATTAATTTTAGTGCACACAAACCCAATATAATACCCACATTTTTGGTCAAATATAAAAGCTGAGGTTGCATTGAGTAAATAGATACCAAAGCCTTAAAATTGCATGCTCCTGTGAAACATCAAAAAACTACCGTACCCAAAATTGCCCATAGACAATGTTTCAAAGTTTTTACAGCTCATCAGTTTAACGTTAACTGATGACCCTAGAATTGTTGCCTTCTCTTCAGCATGTGCAGCCATACATAACATGTGGAACAATGATTTTTGCACGCAAGCATACCGGATGTGTGTTTGCATTCGTATATGTGCGCCTTTTGTGAGAGGTTGAATTTTTTTTATTTTTTAAAAAACTTATTTTTAGTAAACTTGAACTGTTTTAAACTATTTTTTCCCCTTTTTACCTAATTGCTATCACAAGGGGTTAGCAATAGGGGTCAATTAATTATTGGATCTACCAATTTATTATGGGCAATGCTCACAAATGTTTAAATAATTGATATTGGTCTTAAATTTACCAATTATTACCGATGAGTGCCGACAGTCAACAAGGGGATGCACGATCAGAGTTTTGTATGCATGTAATGAAATAAAGTTTTTTGAGAACTTTATACTGACCGAAGGCTTCTCTACAGACTACTCCTTCAAGCTGGTATTGAGATTAACAAGGTGACAAAAATGGGCACTGCTTTGCATGAAGCATCTCTTTGTGGGAAGACGGAGGTTGTGAAGCTGCTAATTGAGGTAAAAAAGCAAATGATAAATAGCTGAAATTCCAGCGACTGATTAGAATGCAGGAGGGACGGTAAACATCTGTAGGAGTAAGCCACTTTGTTCTTTTCTCATAGAACGGTGTTGATGTAAATATTCGCAACACATACAATCAGACCGCCTTGGATATTGTCAACCAGTTCACTACGACCCATGCCAGCACCGACATCAAACAACTTCTAAGAGGTACTTGTATACACTGTGGGTATGTGACGGTTGTGGAAATATGCTTGCAGAATCTTCTTAAATAAAAATCAAATTGACAATAATATTCTCAACTTCTAACTTTAGAGGCATCTGGGATTCTCAAAGTTCGGGCTCTGAAGGATTTCTGGAATGCCCATGATCCGACTGCTCTAAATGTTCGAGCCGGGGACATGATAACGGTAATCGCAAATTTTTTGTATCTTTTTGGTCACATTATTATCTTCTCACTTAGTGAAAAGTCTCTGTTAACCTGCTGTTTCCAATTGTCTTCTCTACAGGTGTTGGAACAACATCCAGATGGCCGATGGAAAGGACATATCCATGACGCCCAAAAAGGGACTGATAGGGTGGGCTTCTTCCCACCAGCAATTGTAGAGGTCATCAGTAAAAGGCTCGGTGAGGACCTTGAAAGATTTTACTGCAATGAATTTAGCTGTCGTACAGATAAGCAGTTCCTTAAAGGAGAATTCCAGGATTTAAAAAAATTAACCTTTGCAGTGGGACACGCACGCACACTTTTCTCTAGGGGCGAAAATAAAGATATACCCACCTGATCCTGAGTCCTGCCTGACTGCCAGACTGGTCCGCGCAGCTTCTTCTCTCCCAGGCTCCGATGGCCTAGGACCCGTGACATCATTAGGAGCCTGATGACTCAATGCTTGGTCTGATGAAGGGACCCTTTGTGACCCCAAAAGCACTTGTTTATATGATAAGAAACTTCAAATAAATGAATGTTCTGCTATACTAAAAGGATTCTGGTATGCTGGTGACATTTCTACATTTTGCTGTTATGTGCGGCGCCATCCAAAGTCACTACGAGAACCCATGCCCCCTCCCCCCCCCTTCCCGGCGTTTGTTTGCCACGTTTTGCGCACATCAGCATTGATCCTGTGCCAAAAGTGGGAAAGAAGTACATGTTGCAAATTTGGCGACTTGTGTTCCACGTTTTTTCCCCACGCATTTGTGTGCGTTCTAACGCGCAGGGAAAAAACGTGATTGCTCAGTCGTGTATTTGGGATGCCATTACCTAGTAATGGCATTGAAAGCAAGTTCCGTGACTGTGGATGTTTTGTGAACGCGCATCAAAGTGAGCACTTGTGTGCATTTGACACACATTCACGAGACACCCATATGTGAGCGGGGTCTAATACAGGTCTATTAGATGTGAAGACGACGAGGAACATACCACTGCCAGGGCGGAGGGTAAGATAAGTGAGGGATCACTGCTGCAGGACCGAGGATCAGGTGAGTATTTCTTCTTTTTTCCGGCCCCTAGAGAAGAACAAACGGGTAACCTTTGTAGTGTGGGGGTGGCACCACTGCAAGGGTTAATCTTGAAAATTCAGTTGTTGTTTAAAGAGGAACATTTGCACTTGAAATTTCAGAAAAACTGCAGCCCAGAGAGATGGAAACTACTTGTGCCTTCATGCTTTTATCAGCCCAGCAAATATAAAAATATGGGGATAACATTGACATTCTATCCACATCACTAGACTGCTGAAGGTTTTCGCATGATGTGTCAGATGGGCCCTGGGTGCGTCAGATGGGCCCTGGGTGCGTCAGATGGGCCCTGGGTGCGTCAGATGGGCCCTGGGTGCGTTTCTTCTTAAATAAAAATCAAATTGACAATAATATTCTCAACTTCTAACTTTAGAGGCATCTGGGATTCTCAAAGTTCGGGCTCTGAAGGATTTCTGGAATGCCCATGATCCGACTGCTCTAAATGTTCGAGCCGGGGACATGATAACGGTAATCGCAAATTTTTTGTATCTTTTTGGTCACATTATTATCTTCTCACTTAGTGAAAAGTCTCTGTTAACCTGCTGTTTCCAATTGTCTTCTCTACAGGTGTTGGAACAACATCCAGATGGCCGATGGAAAGGACATATCCATGACGCCCAAAAAGGGACTGATAGGGTGGGCTTCTTCCCACCAGCAATTGTAGAGGTCATCAGTAAAAGGCTCGGTGAGGACCTTGAAAGATTTTACTGCAATGAATTTAGCTGTCGTACAGATAAGCAGTTCCTTAAAGGAGAATTCCAGGATTTAAAAAAATTAACCTTTGCAGTGGGACACGCACGCACACTTTTCTCTAGGGGCGAAAATAAAGATATACCCACCTGATCCTGAGTCCTGCCTGACTGCCAGACTGGTCCGCGCAGCTTCTTCTCTCCCAGGCTCCGATGGCCTAGGACCCGTGACATCATTAGGAGCCTGATGACTCAATGCTTGGTCTGATGAAGGGACCCTTTGTGACCCCAAAAGCACTTGTTTATATGATAAGAAACTTCAAATAAATGAATGTTCTGCTATACTAAAAGGATTCTGGTATGCTGGTGACATTTCTACATTTTGCTGTTATGTGCGGCGCCATCCAAAGTCACTACGAGAACCCATGCCCCCTCCCCCCCCCTTCCCGGCGTTTGTTTGCCACGTTTTGCGCACATCAGCATTGATCCTGTGCCAAAAGTGGGAAAGAAGTACATGTTGCAAATTTGGCGACTTGTGTTCCACGTTTTTTCACCACGCATTTGTGTGCGTTCTAACGCGCAGGGAAAAAACGTGATTGCTCAGTCGTGTATTTGGGATGCCATTACCTAGTAATGGCATTGAAAGCAAGTTCCGGGACTGTGGATGTTTGGTGAAGCCTTGAACGCGCATCAAAGTGAGCACTTGTGTGCATTTGACACACATTCACGAGACACCCATATGTGAGCGGGGTCTAATACAGGTCTATTAGATGTGAAGACGACGAGGAACATACCACTGCCAGGGCGGAGGGTAAGATAAGTGAGGGATCACTGCTGCAGGACCGAGGATCAGGTGAGTATTTCTTCTTTTTTCCGGCCCCTAGAGAAGAACAAACGGGTAACCTTTGTAGTGTGGGGGTGGCACCACTGCAAGGGTTAATCTTGAAAATTCAGTTGTTGTTTAAAGAGGAACATTTGCACTTGAAATTTCAGAAAAACTGCAGCCCAGAGAGATGGAAACTACTTGTGCCTTCATGCTTTTATCAGCCCAGCAAATATAAAAATATGGGGATAACATTGACATTCTATCCACATCACTAGACTGCTGAAGGTTTTCGCATGATGTGTCAGATGGGCCCTGGGTGCGTCAGATGGGCCCTGGGTGCGTCAGATGGGCCCTGGGTGCGTCAGATGGGCCCTGGGTGCGTCAGATGGGCCCTGGGTGCGTCAGATGGGCCCTGGATGCGTCAGATTGGCCCTGGAGGCAACACGGTGGATTGCCTGTTAGCTTGGCCTCATTTTTAAAACACTGTCTTGCTTCATCTATAACCTGAAGTTTCTACGTTTCCTCTAACCTTTGCTCTAATTATTAACGTAACTTTTGCTCCTTAGGGTCCACCCTATCCCGTAACGCCACTTTACCTTCTCATCAGCGTTTGACAAAGCCACCACTGCATTTGCCCTGTCAATACGTTACAGTAACCGGAGTTGGCATAAGTCCTGAGCTGACCGGAGGTAAGTAGGAGTGCGTGAAAACAGTTCCTCACTGAGCTGTGGTCTTAAAGTGTATGTAAAACCCGAACTATGAACTTTCTTTTGGTCTGGTAAATATACTATTGTAAAAAATAAATTACCTGTTGATCCAGCAAGGAATGTAGTTATCTTCTAACTTCCTGTGTTCTCTTTTTTAAGACCGAGTACCGATACTTTTGATCAAGTACTCGCAGATACCAATTACCGATACTTTTTATTAAAAGGACTAAAATCACAAGCAGTGTTATCAGCCCTGCCCAGTTCATCTCTCTGGAATACAGTCCCCCCTTCCCTTGTGTTTTGAAGAGATGAGGGGAGGTATTCTGTAGTCCAAACTAGGGAACAACCTGGGGTAACAATTAGGGATGCACCGATACCACTTTTTTAAGACCGAGTACGAGTACTGATACTTTTGATCAAGTAAAGTACTCGCAGATACCAATTACCGATACATTTTCTTAAAGGGACAGGTCACATTTTTTCTAAAGCAATACAAACTAATGCTTTATGGTCACTTTCTTAATATTATGATTCATGAGATGACGAGGGAGAATGACGCCGGCATCCCGGCCAATCAGAATGCCGGGCGCTGCGTCATTACACGGCTGCCGGATTTGCTAGCTTCCTGACCAATCGGGAAGCCGGGCAGCGCGTCATTGCACGCTACCCGGCTTCCTAATTGGCCGGGAAGTCGGCTCCATGCTCTCTCATCACAAGTGACGAGAGAGCATGGAGCCGTTTCCTGGCCGATCAGGAAACTCCGGATTTGCTAGCTTCCTGATACAGGAAGTACTCGTGCTAGGTATCGGAGCATTTGGACGAGTGCTCGCCCAAATACTCGGTATCGGCACCGATACTGGTATCGGTGCATCCCTAGTAACAATGCTGCTCCTCTATATAAACAGTACAGCTACGGAGCATTGCCAGCCTAGGACAGTAATTGTGTTACTGGCAGTATCACCGGGTGAAAATAAAGAAATGAATGCAGCCACCACAGCTGCAGCATGTCATATTTTTGTTCTTGGCTTTAGATGCTTCATTGCATTTCCCAAACTGTTTTTTTATTTCATTTTTTCTCTGGATAAACCATAGCTGGTGATCGGCACAGTGTGGGCAGTGAAGGGAGTCTGGGCAGCGTGCGCAGTGCTGGGAGTGGCCAAAGCTATGAAGGGAGTGGCTTGAGCTCAGCTCTGCTCATAGAGAATGCTCAGGTAGGTAAATAGAACCATATTTCCTGTATTTGGTGACGGTGTTACTGTTTACCTCCCTTTCATTGGCTCCTTTGCTTCTCTTCTTTTAGAACCTTCATATTGGCTATGAGGATCACCAGAACAGAATATCTGCTGGTGAGGGTCATTGTTGTTATAATATGGATTTCTACTTCTGCAAGGCTTCATGTCTTTTATTGTACATGTAAAGTGGTGACGTTTCATTTTATATTTACAATAATAATTTGTTCATTTCAGGCACCTTACCAAGTCACGTGGGGCCTACAGGTCACACAGTGGAGAAAGACCCAAATGTATATCTACAAGGGAAGGTAATTCATTATATGTAGTACAGTCCAGTGCCAATGGTTTAGTCCTTAGCATCCATTTTCTCTTATTGTTTTTCAAAACTTAATAAATATATTAAGTCCTTAAATGTCAGATGGGCCCTGGGTGCGTCAGATGGGCCCTGGGTGCGTCAGATGGGCCCTGGGTGCGTCAGATGGGCCCTGGGTGCGTCAGATGGGCCCTGGATGCGTCAGATTGGCCCTGGAGGCAACACGGTGGATTGCCTGTTAGCTTGGCCTCATTTTTAAAACACTGTCTTGCTTCATCTATAACCTGAAGTTTCTACGTTTCCTCTAACCTTTGCTCTAATTATTAACGTAACTTTTGCTCCTTAGGGTCCACCCTATCCCGTAACGCCACTTTACCTTCTCATCAGCGTTTGACAAAGCCACCACTGCATTTGCCCTGTCAATACGTTACAGTAACCGGAGTTGGCATAAGTCCTGAGCTGACCGGAGGTAAGTAGGAGTGCGTGAAAACAGTTCCTCACTGAGCTGTGGTCTTAAAGTGTATGTAAAACCCGAACTATGAACTTTCTTTTGGTCTGGTAAATATACTATTGTAAAAAATAAATTACCTGTTGATCCAGCAAGGAATGTAGTTATCTTCTAACTTCCTGTGTTCTCTTTTTTAAGACCGAGTACCGATACTTTTGATCAAGTACTCGCAGATACCAATTACCGATACTTTTTATTAAAAGGACTAAAATCACAAGCAGTGTTATCAGCCCTGCCCAGTTCATCTCTCTGGAATACAGTCCCCCCTTCCCTTGTGTTTTGAAGAGATGAGGGGAGGTATTCTGTAGTCCAAACTAGGGAACAACCTGGGGTAACAATTAGGGATGCACCGATACCACTTTTTTAAGACCGAGTACGAGTACTGATACTTTTGATCAAGTAAAGTACTCGCAGATACCAATTACCGATACATTTTCTTAAAGGGACAGGTCACATTTTTTCTAAAGCAATACAAACTAATGCTTTATGGTCACTTTCTTAATATTATGATTCATGAGATGACGAGGGAGCATGACGCCGGCATCCCGGCCAATCAGAATGCCGGGCGCTGCGTCATTACACGGCTGCCGGATTTGCTAGCTTCCTGACCAATCGGGAAGCCGGGCAGCGCGTCATTGCACGCTACCCGGCTTCCTAATTGGCCGGGAAGTCGGCTCCATGCTCTCTCATCACAAGTGACGAGAGAGCATGGAGCCGTTTCCTGGCCGATCAGGAAACCGGGCAACGTGTAATGATGCGCTGCCCGGCTTCCTGATACAGGAAGTACTCGTGCTAGGTATCGGAGCATTTGGACGAGTGCTCGCCCAAATACTCGGTATCGGCACCGATACTGGTATCGGTGCATCCCTAGTAACAATGCTGCTCCTCTATATAAACAGTACAGCTACGGAGCATTGCCAGCCTAGGACAGGAATTGTGTTACTGGCAGTATCACCGGGTGAAAATAAAGAAATGAATGCAGCCACCACAGCTGCAGCATGTCATATTTTTGTTCTTGGCTTTAGATGCTTCATTGCATTTCCCAAACTGTTTTTTTATTTCATTTTTTCTCTGGATAAACCATAGCTGGTGATCGGCACAGTGTGGGCAGTGAAGGGAGTCTGGGCAGCGTGCGCAGTGCTGGGAGTGGCCAAAGCTATGAAGGGAGTGGCTTGAGCTCAGCTCTGCTCATAGAGAATGCTCAGGTAGGTAAATAGAACCATATTTCCTGTATTTGGTGACGGTGTTACTGTTTACCTCCCTTTCATTGGCTCCTTTGCTTCTCTTCTTTTAGAACCTTCATATTGGCTATGAGGATCACCAGAACAGAATATCTGCTGGTGAGGGTCATTGTTGTTATAATATGGATTTCTACTTCTGCAAGGCTTCATGTCTTTTATTGTACATGTAAAGTGGTGACGTTTCATTTTATATTTACAATAATAATTTGTTCATTTCAGGCACCTTACCAAGTCACGTGGGGCCTACAGGTCACACAGTGGAGAAAGACCCAAATGTATATCTACAAGGGAAGGTAATTCATTATATGTAGTACAGTCCAGTGCCAATGGTTTAGTCCTTAGCATCCATTTTCTCTTATTGTTTTTCAAAACTTAATAAATATATTAAGTCCTTAAAAAGACGGTCACCTTGTCCATTCAGGGCAGAGAGACATGCCTTGTATCTGCTTTTTTTTTCCAAAGGACAGCACCATCTTTGTTCAGGCATCATCCAGGGTCACAGCCTGCTTCCTGGATTGAGATGCAAGCCCAGAGATGACACAAGCATGTAAATCCTGGCACCTGTGCAGTTGTTGGTTGCAATGTATGACACAAATCTGCACCTTGTGACTTGCTACAAAATACATTGTTGCAGTCTGATCGCTGAGGAGAGGAGATTTGGGAAATGCAGATTGTTAACATCACCTTGTGCTAGGCAAAGTCACTTGATGATCTTTTATGGCAGCCAGACCTTTTTAAAAAAAAAACTTAACATTTGTTGCATATTGTGCCATGCCAGGAATGTATGAAGATAAGAACAGTGCACTCCAAAGCTCAACAATTTGGAGTGCTGCAGAGTAGAAAGTGGATGGCACCGCTTCAGGAATCAGAAACGTAAGTCTTACCAGCACATCAGAACTCAAGACTAAGCCACTTCAAACAGTGAAACGTCACGTACTCTTACTGTGAGCAAAAAGTGGCTCTGCCTTCAACTTTGATTTTCTATTGAGACTTTGAGAGGTTTCTGATGCCAGAAATGTATCCATGCAGAATTGCAAAGTTACTGAAAGGTTCATTTTAACCCCTTCATGACTGAGGCCTTTTTTTCATTTTTTGTACCCATGTTATATTCCACATTTTAGGCCTGAAAATTACTTAAAACCCCCCAACATTATATATTTTCTGAATGCCAAGACCCTATAGAATAAAATGGTGGTAGTTGCAAATTTTTATGTTGCGCAATATTAGCGCAACTCCTTATTAAACCCCAATTGGGCGGCCCCTTCTTCGGGACGCAGAAGCGATCTGGCGACAGGTAAGTCGCCAGGATCGCTTCTGTTGTAAAGCCGACAGTCGGCTCTACAAGTTTAAACAGAGTCCCGGCGGCAAAAGTCACCGGGAGTCTGTTTAAACAGCCCCGATGCTGGCGACGTACACTGTACGTCGTCAGTCACGAAGGGGTTAAAGGGAAACTAGTTTTATTTTTTCTATTTTTAGACATGATTTAGTTTCTGTATAAACTTTGTGGAAATGTCATTACATATGCAGGCTCTGGTTCCTAAAACTAATACTGCATAGTAGGTGTGTAGCACCTTCCTCTTTCATTGCAAGTCTATTGGTCAGCAGTGAGTCTGACCTGACTGAAAACAAACTCTTTAGGGAGATCATATTAACATTAACCATGTCCTGCTCGCATTCTGATCATTCACGTTCCACAGCATGATGCTTTGAGGAAGAGGATATATTGGCAGAACGGGTAGCAGCTGCTCGTTCTGTGACCACTCTGTCCCGGACTACTGCCCTATCTGAAACCAATCGCCATGGTTCCTGATCATGTGATCACTATGAGAGCCAATTATAGTGATCATATGGCTTGTTTGCAAACAGGCGAGCACTGGTAGACTCAAATGGCATTGTGCCCTGGCACAGAGAAGGGCTGTATGACAGAAGGAGTCAGTATGCTGCAGCTGTTAGTGGCATATAGGTTAGAACTAGGGATGTTCAGATACCAAGTACCGTACTCGGTACAGATACTTTTCTAGCTCCAAGACTAGACTAGAGAAAAATGTTAAAGTTAGGAGGCAGCTGTCATGTGTAAGGAGCATACGGAGCTCCTGAGATTTGTGCATCTCTGTTTTATTGTAGGATTTAAAAATAAATATATAAAAGTGATGCACCAATACCATTTTTTTCAGATACAAGTACTGATACATTTTTGTTTATTCTCATGCGACAATGTTTTTCTAAAACAATACAGGCTAATGATTTCAGGACAGTGGTGGAGCGCCAGAGCCAGGTCCCAGCTGCAACCCTGGTAGTTCTTGTGAAAATGCCAAGTATCGGCACTGGTATCTCGACATCCCTAGTTAGAACAGTTAGATATAACTTGCATTTTTTTGCCCATTTGTCAGCTTAAAAAAAAATAATAAAAATGAGCAATCGTATATCAAACAAAATCTGTATATGACCTTAACAAAACAAAGTAAAATATTTAGCTAGACCTATTACTTATACTGGTTTTGATAAGTAAACTAAACTGTCTTGACTAGGACTCAATTACCTCTGATCACCAAAGGGTTAATCAGTGTTTCTATTCATGTGTCTTGGCACACAGATGACAGCGCCACTAGGTGCAGGTATTTGTTTACTTGCTCTTTAGCTCCATCTTGTGGCCTTAATACGGTATTTACCTGAAATTACATGTGATCTGGAAAGAAAATACGCTAATAGCTTTTGTTTTTGAGTCCATCCGCATAGAATGAATGTACATGCAATGACGCTGCATCTTGTTTTCTAAGTACACCCCTATGTGTCTTTGTGGCTTTTTAAAAATGTCTCCCAGCTGCTATGCAAGACCTAGGATTCTCTATGACCTCCTGGTTTCAGCTGTTTTGGTTGCTCAGCCCAGAGGTCATAGGCTTTCCACACCTCCCCCTTATGTCATAATGTTCCCATATTTACATAAGGGGCACTAACCGTCATTGCACAAAACAGTGTGCCTCCCCCTGTCCTGCCCTCTGTTATCCTTTTTTGTTGACCTTTGCCTTTTTTTAAAACAAGTAACATGGCTAATAAAAAAGCAGAAGCAAGGAAGTATATGGGTGGGAATAGAACCACCCTAATACAAGACCAGATCCTGGCAAAGAATGGAAATAATTCCTACAGAGAACTTCCTGGGAGAGAATGATTACATCACTTTCCTCAGATGGTAACACCACCATCATCATCTCCCTCTAAAGCTGCCCATGCACCTTACAACCATTGCACGACTTTCGTTGTTTAATAGTTGTAAGGTGATTAAAATTTCGTACGACCTGCCCATCTTGGACAGGCAGATCGTACTTGCGATCATCGCAAGCCCTCCCCGCTGAGGGAAGGGCTTGCCGATGATTGCAATGCGGAGCGGGCAGTGTGCGCTTGCGCACACCAGCCCCTGCCGCTTTCGTCTTGCGATCGCGCTACCAACGTACGATTTTCGGCGGGTTTTCTAGTGTGCTCGTAAGGCGAAAGTCGTGCGACCGTAGATTAGATCCGGCCGCACGCTGCCCATACACCTGCAAATTATCGTACGATCGCGGGATCACCTGCGATTATCGTACGATAATCGTCAGGTGTATGGGCACCTTAATGCAGAGGAAATGGCATACTTTTTATCAGGTCTGCTCCTCTGCTGATTGACAGCAGGCAGTGGGCGGGTGCAATAGCCAACCTGCTATTGGCGATTGCAATTTGAAATGGCTCTGGAATCTATCCGCAGGTGGATGAATGGGGAGGGAGGTGAGGCAGGGGCTCACCTTCACTGTCAGTATGGGTAATATTGGTCAATTTAGGACCGACACATTAAAATCTTGTGAACATTGGCCCCGATTAGAGCCGATCATTAGAGCCACATAGTAAGGACTTTCAGGCAGCAGTCCTTGGTTCTCTGTTCATTTCTCGGGCATGTTATTGTTTGGGCATGTTGAACTGCTTTTGGATATCCTGAAGGTTAAGGACTTCCTGTGTCTCACAATGGATAAAAAGAGAATAAGGACTAGTTCACAACTGCATCTGGTGTGAACTACCCCTGAGAGTTTTGTACTTACCGTAATATTCCTTGTATCCTTCACAGTTCCTTAAAGGAGAACTATGGGGTTTAGGCTTTTCCCCATAGTTCTCCTTAGGGTAACGGGAGGACACAAACCAGCGTCCTCCCGTCACCCTAAGCTCAGTATACCGCGAGCTACAGCTCCCGGTATACTGAGACGCCTCAGCTGAAGCGGATCCCGACAATTATGTCTGGATCCGCCCATCTGCGTGAGTGACAGCTGGCTCTGCCTATCTAGAGGCAGAGCCAGCTGTACCCGCCCCCTCCCCGGTCCGATCCACCAGTCAGCGCTGCCGGAGCGGGGAGGGGGCAATCCAGCCCCTCCCCTGTCACGGCAGAGGGCTATGACAGGATCGAGAGGTGAGCGAACGCCGGTATGTGTTCGCTCACCTCCCGATCTACTGAGCCGACCTGTGACAGTCTCCTAGTTCTAGCCGGCCTGTGACAATGAGGTGTGTGAAAAGCACTTGCCTCATAGTTCTCCTTTTAAAGGATACAGGTCTCACCCCTCTGTGTTAAACATAATGCTCTCGGTAATGCTTTGTTTTAAAGCATGTGTGGGAGGGGCTATCCTGGGCTGGCCTATAGTTTTTCTATTGTTCACCAGTGTCAGGTCCTTGTGTAGGTGACAGTAAAACCTGAAGGTTGAAGACTACCTGTGTTTCTCAATGGCTTTTCCATTGAATACAAATCTCCTATTTTTTGTTCTCCTCTTTACTTTCTATTGCAGCTGGCTAGCCCTCCAAAGTTTACACACAGCAAGTGTTTCTAAACTGCTAAAAAAAAATGACTGATACCGGCAATTAGAGTCTTTGTTGTGATCTTTTAGGATTTTTAAGAATTGCCTTACAGCACATGCGGCTAAAAAGTTTAGGGATGGCTTCTTCTACAGCTCATTTGCTGCTTGTTGAGATTATGTACATTTTATTACGCATAGACGGCGCAGGTGCACTTTAAAAAATAAATCACTGATGTAAAATGTGTTCTTTTGTGAAATTAGCCTTCCATATGATAAATCTTACAAACTGTGTTGGCGAATAGCAAGAAATTATTTGTGTAACTGACTGACGTTTTTTCCAAATGGTATGTTTTAATGTTCTTCACTTGGTTGGCATAGAATTACAACTTTCCAGTATTCAGTTCAATTATGTTCCAATTTCTTTGTATACTAAATGTATTTCACCAATATTTTAAACTTCCCGTAATATATTGTCACTTTTCAGCACTGCTTCTGCTCCGCATTATGACACTGTGCCTACTTCCAATCTTTCAGGATGCAGAACTTATTTACTGCTGGCTTCGTAGCTTCCAACTGGACATGTATGTGGGGAACTTCTTATCTGCAGGCTATGACCTTTCAACAATCAGCCGCATGACTCCAGAGGTAAGAGCAGCTGCTGCTTTAAATCAGTTTTCATATTGTGACTGTTCATCCATGGAAGTGCTAAACTGTCCCGTCTTGTCTCCAGGATCTAACGGCCATTGGTGTGACAAAGCCAGGACACAGGAAGAAAATATCCACAGAGATTGGCAGGCTGAATGTAGCAGATGGGCTACCTCATAAAATGCCAGTAAGGATTCAGTTTAGCCTCCTTATGATCATGCCTTCAGATCATATTAATAACTCATGATAAAAAAAACCAAGATACAGTTGGGGGATTAGGTTAAATTTAGTAAAATATGACTTGGCCTCTACCTTCTACAAAATAATTGCAGATATAATTAAAACGCTGGATTAACCCGCATTTAGTAGCAGTTTGTAAGTTTGATTGCCTGTGCACTTGACTGATAGGCTTAAAGCCAAATGGCAAGATAAGAAAATATTAACTTAATACAAGACCCATATGTAGTTCTTTGTGTATTTCAGACGTGTGTGTGATCCAGCATAGAACTTTCTCCT
This sequence comes from Nanorana parkeri, assembly GCF_000935625.1. NCBI lineage: Eukaryota > Metazoa > Chordata > Amphibia > Anura > Dicroglossidae > Nanorana > Nanorana parkeri. The sequence continues at coordinate 942,478 of NW_017306797.1, read as the reverse complement.
TGTACAGGGGTTTCCATTATTAAAGACCAGTCACTGCCGTTCTTAATACCTGTGGTCTTGGATCCACCTCCATTATAGTTTTTTTGCAGGCAGCTTGTAGTGGGTCTGCTGGGTCCCTACCACAGCCCTGCTCTCCGTACAGGCTATGTATAGCATTGTGATGTCACTGCTTTAACAATGTCGATTTGCAAGTGCATTTGGTCCACACATTTTATAGCCTTTGTGGATATTGTGAAATCTATTTAAATTAATGTTTTTGGGCCCAGAGTTCAGCCTTTTCGACTCTGCTTTGTTACTTAACGGATCCTCTCTGTTACAATGATTAGGTAGACCTGTGGGATTGGCTAACTCAGCTGGGACTTCCGGAGTACCATAAACAGCTAACAGAGAATGGACACGAATCGCTTAGCAGTGTGACAGAATTGACATGGGAAGGTCTGCAAGAAATTGGAATATTAAGACTAGGTAAGGTGATGTCAGGTAACCACTAAGAAGTGCTGCCCGGCTTATGTTAAGTCTTTTCATCAATTTCTCTTTCATTCATTAGGGCACCAGAAGAAGTTGCTGCTGGGAGTGAAACGCTTGCTGGACCTTCAAAAGGGATACACAGTAGGGGGAACAATGAGAAGCAGAAAGCCAGGGTCCCTGGCTACTGTACCTTTTGTGGAAGCCTCTGAAAATGGAGAACCACCTACCACACCTAAGCTGCAGACTTTTCAGAACATAGAACTGAGCAGGGAACTGCAGAGTGCTCTAATGCACGGCAGTGAAATGCTGTGTGCTACTAGGCGCTCTTATAGTCAGGAGAGTATCAGTTCCCGTTCACAGGGCTCTGGTCACTCGCAAGACTCAACAGGTTCAAACCCACCTCTGCTCCCTCCATTTCAAGCCATGGACTCCACTTTGCCAGAGAGGAACTTGCCCGAAGGCATGGATCAATCCCAATGGCCCAGTAGGGTCCCCAATGGGTGTTCAATAAGGCCAGAGCCACCTGCACCACCTCCAAAGCCCTCAATGAAAAAGCGGTCACTGAGTGTTTGCCGCTATGCACTGTCAGATGGAGAGCCAGATGAGGAGGACGAGGACAAGGGTGCTACATCAGGAAGTGGGGCATTGGGCTCTTATGCTACATTAACCCGTCGACCAGGCCGAAGCTCCCTGACCAATGGACAACCTGAGAAAAAAGTCCAGCGGAGTCAGTCTTTTGCTGTACGAGCACGTAGGAAAGGACCACCTCCTCCACCTCCCAAGAGACTTAGTTCTATGTCTAGTGTTGATGGCCCGCCTTCTAGTGGTCCAAACCTGGTTAAGAATCTGGTGGCCCATATAGAGGGAGGGCCAGATGTAAAGACAGCAGATGTTTGCAAATCAGATGTTTTTCAGAGTCCTGGAGCTCGAAGGAGAACAGTCAGCGAGTCTGCAGCTGGTGTTGGGGAGAGGTTATCTCTGCCACTCACAGTAAGACCAGAGGAGAGCAAGGAGGAAACTGTTCCATCACAACACAGCTCAAGTGAAAGCATTCCTTTTGCAGAGGAAGGAAATCTTACTATCAAACAGAGGCCCAAACCTGCAGGATCCAAAGTGGAGTCTGTAATCAATGCAGATCTTTTCTCTCCAGTATTGCCATGTACTCCTTTACATTCAGAAGGCACTTCTGAAGCTCACCGATATCCAAAAATAGAGCCGTGCATATACACTGAGGTCCCAGCTCTTCCTCAGACAGCAGTTCGGCCACATATTGGAGTGAAGCCCCAGCTTTGTCCTAAACCAAACACTGAACTTAAAGTGCCACAAGCAGTTACTATGCCAAAAGTCAACACGGAGCCTGAATTCAACCTCACAGAGTCTGACACTGTAAAGAGGAGGCCTAAAGTCAAAGACAAAGATGCCAGTGTTGAAGAGAAGGAGACGCTTTCCCCTGTAGAAACTGACGCAATCAATTTAAATGGCCCGCATGACACTGTGCTAACTAAAATCGAAAAGTCTGAAAGAGGACTGAGCTTTGAAAAAGGGTGCAAAATTGAGACTATGTCTGGAGAGCTTACAAACAGACAAGGTACAGTACTCCCCCCCTCATAAAAATACTATTAATAGTACATTGAGAAATAGGAAACCTTGTGTAGAATTGAAGAGGATATTGTGCAGAAATTAGGCAGAACAAAGTGGATTCCATCCCAAATGTCTCCCAAATTCCAAATACCTATATACGAGGCAATCAAAAAATTAACCCTTGCAGTGGGACTACCCTGCTGCTTGTTTTGGTCTAGGGACTAAAATAAAAAAGATATACTCACCTGATCCTTGGTCCTGCGGCCATCAGCGCTCACCTTTCTCCCCTTCTAGCAGTGGAATGTCCTGTAGCGTCCTCGCGTCTAATGCAGTTGCATTAGGTGTGATGGCGTCATGGGTTCTAAGACCCAGGAAAGAAGAGAATGTGGGGACCAGTCTAGTAGTCAAGTAGGACTGAGGAATAGGTGAGTTTAATTTTGTCCCTAGACCCAAATGAGCGGTTAACCCTTTCTGTACTGTGGTAGTCCCAACTGCAGGGGCTAGTTTTTCGAAGGCTTGGAGTTCTTTAGAAGTTGGGAATCTATCACTTATTAAGCACTAGATCGGGTCCACCCAAATCCATTGCTTTGTATATTGGAATTTGGGATTGAATGCACTTTGTTCGTGTACATTTTAGAGAATCAAGGTAAGGTCAATATACTAGAGTTCTCAGCAGTCCCTTGCCACACCAGACCATAGCCAACCATGGAAGTACTACTTACCTCTTTCATTCTCTATAATAAAGCTCAGAGTTGAGCTGTGGTAATGTGAATATCTTGTAACAGCCATGTCAAGAAGGTGGAGCTGAACAATGGTCCCTGGGTGAGCCAACCCACCAGTCTCCACCAAAACCAGAATCTGTTCTAATGAATAAGCAATCCTGTAGATAAAGGCTTCTAATTAGAAACAGAGGTGTATATTGAACACTGCATGGGTCACTTTGCTGCTGCATTAGGGTTTGGACACGGCCCACACTTACAATTGATGTGAGTTGTTATGGGGGTACCCACATGAAGGATCATCGGTGCGGGGTTATCTGGGTCATGGCTCAGGTGAGGGTGCTACCGCCACTGGGAACAGCTTTTTGTAGGTCTCATGTTGTGCTCCCTTTACCCTCCACTGCTAGCTTCAGGGTCCTTCTCAGCTCCTCGCCCTGAAGGATGACATCAGGGAGGAATTTACAGTGGAATGGCGGATTTTATGGAGTAAATGGTTAATCTCTTCGATACTTCTGCTCCCCTTGATTCTCCTCTACCTGCGTTCTTGCTTACTGAGGAGGAGGGATATGAAGTAGTCTTCAGTTCGCAGGAGTCCTCTAATGAATAGGACATGTCCTTTGATGTTTCCCCTAAGCTGAAGGAAACTATTAACATCCAGGGAACACCATCCACACTTGTCTCCACCTGCTTTGTCCCTTCTTAAGGACATGAGTTTGGGGTCCTTTAAAAATGCCTTAACCTGCTAAAATGTTTCCTTTTTCCTCGCTTTTACAGCCTGTGTTGTATGGTGACTGGTCTCGCCCTGAAAAACTTCCCACCCACTAAACAGTTTGCTTGGCCGTGTCCTCTCGAAGACTGCTTCCTTAAGAAGTGCGTGGTCCTTACTGTGGACCACCAAGGTACTGGCCCCTGTCTTGGCCATGCTGCAGTCTCAGGTGATCCCCATAGTAGGGTACTTGGTTTCAGCCCGGTCATCCAACATTCAGAGGATGATACAGACCCTAGGTCTGGATAGATCCTGAACCAACAGTAATCGGTGCTTGAGCCCTCCCATCACTGCAAAGTGCCTAGGCCTGGTCTCTGCCACAGGAGAAGTTGTTGTCTCTCCGCTTCCATGTTCAGACCCTATGGCCCAGTGACTGTCTGACCATTTTTGCTTTTGCATTACATTTCTGGGCCTGGTGGTAACCTCCCTCAAGGCAGTTCCCTATGCTGAGGTTCCCTTCAGCTCATCCACTTGTCCATTAAGATGGAACTTGCCTTAGCATGGTGGATGTCCAGTCCGGAAGTCCTTCTTTCCAGTGTCGCGGAAGGTTCTTGTGTCGTGTGCCAGCCTGGGGCCTTCCAGGTCACTTGGTTGTTGAAGCAGTTATGGTTCCTGATAAACATCCTGGAGCTCATGCTTCCAGCTTCAGAGTCTTATGAGTACCTGAGGCCTTGCTTTGTATTAAGTTATCTTATCATTATACGGTCACAGCATTTCTGCTTTTAGACAGAGGAGACAGTCCCTCTGCAATGGATTGTCTGCTGTGCTGCCCGCCTCTCCTTTGGACTGTTTTTGGATGTCCTGAAGGTGAGTATCTTCCTGTGTCCTTCAGTGGATGAGAATGAAAATGGGATTTTTGTGCAGACTATAAAATCCTTTTCTTGGAGAAAAGGATTTTATAATGTAATGTTGAGTACATACAATATTCTGATTATGTTTATTACTCAGTGTGTGTGTTCTGATATGTTTATTACTCAGACATTTTTGAATAAATATAACTTCTTCTCACTTATGTTTTTTTCTTTTCTCTACAGGCTCTCAGGCTCATTTGGTGATATCTGGACCAGAGCTGGTATTACAGAAGCCTTCATGGGGAACAAGTAGTATAGCTACTAATACGAACTCCATATTGTGGACAAGCGATCCGCCTTCTCTCATTAGGGACCGTAACAGCGTGACCCTTCAGAGCAGGGAGAACTCGCAGCTAAGACATTTCCGTTCTACAGACCTACAGAAACCTGAAGAGAGACGAGGACCCAGGGAGGAAAACATCAGGTAACAAGTATATGTAACAGGGAGTCTAGAGGGGAACAAAACCCAATGCCATTTTAGGGTAGCTGTAATGCTAGGCTAGCACCAGAACATTTTCATTAAGCAGCTTCCAATCGCAAAAACAATTGAACAGATTAAGGTAACCTATCAAAAGTTGAAAATGGTTTCATAACTTCAATACAAACTGCCTCTGTGATCAAAACTTTGTATAAGACAAAGCATAATATACAGAATATATGGATGGGGGGGGGGAGGCATTATTAAAAACATTGCTGAATATTTGTTTGCAGTAGTCCAGGTCTGGCTAAAATACGTTCATTGCGGTTACATCTGACATCTCACTATGTTAAGAAATGACTTTTACATATTCCATAAAAGGAGTGCTAATGTCCCAATTTAAAAAGGCAACATGAAAACTAAGACCACCTGGCAAATGTGTCTCCGGCCTACAGTAACACATACTGTAGGCTCCTTATTTATAATTTTCATGCCATAAGATATTTAAGCACCATGGACAGCTGTACTGTGAATGTTTACTTCATGATAACTATTAAAATAGTTGAAAATCCCAAAAAGCTTTGTAAAATTAAAAATGTTTATTTTCAATTAAAAATGTATTAAACTAGTTTTAGCTGGACATATCCTCTTATAGGGCTGGTTCACACCAAGAGTGCGTTCCAGAGCGTTTGGCCTCTGGAACGCACCCTGGCCAGCTCCCTGCAATTAGAGGCGTGGCGGTGCATTAAAGTCAATGGTACCGCAGCCACACCCCCCACAGTGCGATCACCCACTCCCGAAAGCATAGCACATTAGTGCCTGCGTACCGGGTGCGATCTGCATAAATGCTGCAAGCACTATTTTTGCAAATCGCACTGGACTGGAGTGCAGGCACTAATGTGCCACGCGTTTTGGGTGCAGACGATCGCACTGGGGGTGTGGCTGCGGTTTTATTGACTTCAATACCACGCCTCTGAATGCAGGGAGCTGGCCAGGTTGCATTCCAGAGCCCTAACACGCTGGGACGCACTCTTTGTGGTGTGAACGGGCCCATAGTGTATTGCAGGGGAAAGGGGAGAACTTCACATAATGACTGCCTATTTTTTCCAGCAGTGAGACCGCAACACCAATGGCCAAGAACATTCTGGATGACATCAGTACGATGTTTGATGACCTTGCCGAGCAGCTCGAAGCCATGTTGGACTGAGGAGCCCTGTTCACTTTTTTTTTTGGCACTTTAGCTGGGACTGAATAGCGCAGCTTCACTTGGATTAAAACAATCTATTTTAAAACCGTTTCAGCCATTGTTCAAAAACACTTTGCTGAAGTTTGTTACGGATATTTTGGATACTTTGCAGCAGCACTTGGGATGTAAATTGAGGCCTTGAACTGGACCGATCTATATTCAGCTCTGAATGGCTCTTCTAGATGCAGGGTGAAGACACGGATACAAATGGCGGATGTTCTGCTGCCTGTCAGGCTTCTGCCTATACTGCCAACCCTTGTTCCTAAAATGAAACTGTACATGTTTGATTTTCTTTTTCTAAGAAATGTTTATTTTAATTCGGGCCTCCAGCTGTGGTGAAACTACAAATCCCATGATGCCTTTGTCTCTGGGAGTCATGTCTGTGAGAATCTTGCAATTCCTCATGGAATTTGTAGTTTCACCACAGCTGGAGGGCCAGAGGTCCCCACCCCCTGTTCTACACACACATTTATAGTGTAGCAGTGGTGGGTGTTCAGCATGGCTGCTTTTAAAATACAAGACCAAGTGGTAAAATAAGCCTGACCCCCCTTCTTTAAAGGGGTCATTCCACTTTCGCAGGTGAATTTGGGAACATGTAACTTCTGTTCTTGCTAGAAATGTTCTTAGCCTGAAAACATGCAGCAACCAAATCTAAGGATTGGCAAGTTGCACCTATAAAGTTTCCCACTAACAAGATGACAGGAAGAAGTCCACCTTGGCCAATTATCTTATGACCTTCTACCACCAGCCACAACTCGTCAGGGGAACCACTGACTGTCCAACAACTCATTCCTGGCAGCAGAGGACAATTCAGGAGTCGGGAGAAGAAGGGGTGGGAAAGAAACTAACCATTTTCCTTGTAAACCTGGGCAGGAATAAAAAGAGGAGAGCTCTCCTCCATATGTGGCGTACATTAAGTATAAGTCACCATAGCACCTTGTGACCGGAGGTACCAGAAACATCAGTGACACCTACTAGAATAAAACCATTAGGAGTAGGAAAATCACTTTGCCCTGCTAATGACATTCAGACAATACCGCCTCAGACAGTTCAGGTACAATAAAGGGAAGAAATCCCCAACACAGAATTAGTCTGCTATATCCACTCATCAAAATGAGTCTCCAGAGATGGGGGTGGGGTCAGTGAACTCTGCCTCATCTCTGGACCGATAAATACATAAGGAACCCCCAAACACACTGGCCTGAATAGTGGAGTCCTGTGTGAACTGGGACACAAACTGTAGTCACTGCCAACTGCAGCCCTGACGCATATGGAACATCAGTATAGGTAATGAACAGGAAACCTGCGCTGCTTGTCCACATGGACAGCCATCCAGGGTTTCTATATCTGCTCCTGAATTCACCAGTAACTCTAGAGGACTGTAGGAACTTCGAGAAATTCATGGCTGTCACAGGGAGAACACCAGTATAAAACTGGGAAAACCTGCACTCTGTGGACTTGAGAAAATGACAAATCTACCAGTGCCATTGGCTGACTGGTGTAACTATCCAGGATTTCATAGAACCAGAATCAATCTACCAACAGCTGTTCATAGCAGAACTCTTCTAAACAGCAGAGCTGAAGAAAACACATCCACTCCCCTGAGGACACCAGAAAAAAAAGTGAGGCATGTTGGTTGTGGGGGATAACTGTGCTGACCAATGGCTTTTTTTGTTGCAGTGTCCCTTTCTCCAGTAGGTGGCAGTATAACCCAACAGCCGAAGAATTCTTGTGTCCCTCAATGGATGATAAAGGAATCTATATCCTAATGAGAGTCCTAGAGACTAGGCTAATAACCACGTTGTCCACTGTGTGGAGGGGGATTTGGACACCAGTTGGGACACTCTCCTTCCCCAGGGCTGTAAAGGTGGTGATAGACCCAGTTATTGATTATCTACAACAGAGCTGTGTCCTTCAATGAACAAAAGAGAAAAGTGGCTTAGACCAATCTAACGTATCTGTCCCAAACTCCGAAACTTTCATAAGCATCTAGCAATCCTTGCTCAAGGCCATAACCTGACTTCTATGTGAACTTCAGCAACAGACCTGCAGTACCGAAGACCGCCCCACAGAAAGAGTCCCTTTGTACAGCAGCATATACTCACCAAACACCATAACAGAGGTCTATATACATGATTTATTTACACATTTTAGTACAAATCACAGTTCCTTTAACATCATTTTTTTTTTTTTTTAAGAAAATATACATCCATAAAAATAAAAAAACTACTACCAATTAACTCTGTGCACAGGTGCAGCATACAGCACAGTCCAGTGGTTCAAAGGACATTAGAGATTTCCATGCTAGTCAAGCCATGCGTTTGGCACAGAGGCCTGCGGGACACCTATAGAAAAAGAGCTTTGCGCCAAGAGGGTCAACCATGCATGTGTAATAAGGAACGATGCTGGGGTACATAAGACCTGACGCTCCCTTATTCTATCAGTGCAGAAGGGAGAAGACTAGGAGAAGGTGTGTGTGTTAGCTTTCTCCAACTGCTAAATGCATGTAAACAGGCAGGGAGATTGTGGAGGCACAGGAGGTGGGAGGAGGCACTGGTGGTGATGGCTGGTTTTGGTGAGATATAAATAGCTGTATCGGCAGCATCCATCCAACAGTGAGGTCAAACTATACCAGCCCTGTCTGCCTCCCCCTCATCAGATGCTGTGGGGGCAATAGACACCACAGTGCTAAGCTGTGCAATCAGAAGGGAGAGTTCATGCCAAGTTTGGTTTCAAACTGCAGCTTTTGCCTCTTCTGGTAACGGACACGAACCCTGAAAGAAATCAATCAAAGAGCAAAAGGAAGAAGGCAAAAAATGTCCCGTGTCATCAATATTAAATATGTCTCTAGATGATGATTATAGGGGGGAGTCCGTGACATGATCATCATCTCAAAACCATCCTTCACCAGTCAGAAGCGAGGATATTATTGTTATAAAGAAACCATCAGCTCCATTTTGAAATTCTTTATTGCCTTTACCATTTGAAAAGAATTAGGCAGCAGCTAGCGCAATATTTTCAGTTCCACAGACATCTGATGTCCCCTTATCCTACACACAATCATTGGTATGAATAAAACACTTTTTTAAACGGACATCACATGATGCACCTGCATCGGATGAAGACTTTACTCCTGTACATGCTTATAAAGAATCAATGTATACCCCTTTGGTATTGCGAGCAACATTTAATGTCTAAGGCCACCTCAAGCAATTCCAATGTTTACCTGTCTTGTCTTTCTACTTACTTCCCTTTCCAGCCCACCTATGCCTATACTGATATGTCCTTAAAGGAGAACTATGGGGTCAGTGTTTTTCCCCATAGTTCTCCTTAGGGTAACGGGAGGACACAAACTAGCATCCTCCCGTTACCCTAAGCTCAGTATACCGTGAGCTAGAGCTCGCGGTATACTGAGACGCCGCAGCCGGAGCGGATCCCGACTTGGATGACGGGATCCGCCCAGCTGCGTGAGTGACAGCTGGCTCTGCCTATCTAGAGGCAGAGCCAGCTGTACCCGCCCCCTCCCCCGTCCGTTCCGCCAGTCAGCGCTGGCAGATAGGAGAAGGGAATCCAGCCCCTCCCCCTGTCACGGCAGAGAGCCGTGACAGGATCGAGAGGCGAGCGAACCCGGTATGTGTTCGCTCACCTCCCGATCTACTGAGCCGACTTGTGACAGTCTCATTGTCGGTCGGCTAGAACTATTAGGTGAGTGAAAAGCACTCGCCTCATAGTTCTCTTTTAAAAGGAGATCTTCAAAAAGGACACAAAATAAGGAAGGTAAAGTGTTATATGATTTAAAAAAAGATTGGTACCTTATCTCATGCAGTTTGACGATTTCATTGATGATAAGAACAACAAGGAGCGAAAGTGACCCCGTCAGCCATGACAGTAGGGGGATGTCCCAAAGGCTGAACTTTAGAGAAGAATCAGAGTTTGTCCATAGGTGTAGATCCAGGCCTATCTGTAGTCCTTGTGCGACAACCCTGAGACACAAAATACTATCAAGCAGATAGAAAACACACCCTGAACACTGCACAGTATAGAGAAGCACCTAGTACTCACAAGACAGGAAGACTCAAGCTCCACCATATGTTGCTGAAGGGGCTCCTCCTCCATAGAGGTTTAGAACGATGGACATGACTGACTGAGATAAAGACTGGGAAGAGAGAAAGGATATTCAGAGACAAAGTCCATGCTTCACTCACTTTCTCACAGCTTTGTTAGCAGCTTCTTCTTACCCGTGTGTAGGACAATGAGGCAGGCACAAAACTTCTGAGCTATAAGCAGAGCCCCAGAAAAGGATCCAAACCAGTCTGTGGCACCAAGATCATTACTGAAATCAGAGAATAAGAGGTATTAGACATAACCAAGCACATCACCTTCTGTTGGAGGACATCTGTTCCCTTAAGTGGATTCCTAAATGTCATACCTGTAAACTGGAAACCCAGAGCAATTGGTGGTGTTATTGGGGGAAGAAATCTCACAAAACCTCTGCAGCGAGAACCAGAAGCAGGCCAGACAACAGGAGCAGGAAGGGAGGAACTTGAGCAGGAAACATATCAGGAAATAATGCTGAGTCTAATGATGGAGAAAAGAATTATCCGCACATAGTATGAAGAATCGGATTTCAAAGAGTAACAAAGCCAGAGGAATAATAAGCACATTTCTTAATGAAACTACCACGCCCTCCACTGACATCCTCTAGTGAAATCTAAAGATTCCCTGTCTGGACAAGAACATTATTTATCTTCTCTGTTGCTCATTGTCCCCCATCTAAATGGTGTAAATCAGGGCTGTCCAAACTGCGGCCCTCCCGCTGTGGTGGAACTACAAGTCCCATGAGGCTTTGCAAGATTCTCACAGACATGACTCCCAGAGAGAAATGCTTCATGGGATTTGTAGTTTCACCACAGCTGGAGGGCCGGAGTTTGGACATCCCTGGTGTAAATGCAGAGCTGAAGATGGGTGTCTGACCACAGAGAATTTTGGCAGTCTGTGCCCGGTCCTGGTCTCTTTGGCACATAGAAGTCTCTCATTATTTTTTTCGATGGCAGAGCCAAATGCAGCTCTGGCAGTAACTGATTCATGCACTATAGGGCTCTAAGCAAGATAGTAGATTTGGTCTGCCCTCCATCCCTTTAAATAATAGAAATAAGGATTGCAATAGGCAGAGGGAAAGCATTGCATTTAGAAGGTCTTTACTGGCATGCCCCTGTGAGACACAAACTGCCAACAAGTGCATCCTCTGCACACCCCCACCCCTCCCCCCCAAAATATTGTAATTGAAAGCCACACAGATCAACAACCAAAAAAAAAACGACTCAGGATTATGAAGCCCTTAGCACAGGTTAGACCCCTTTAAGGTTTTCATTACTTTCTATATCCCCATCATTGGGATTTCTCTGCATGTCCTATCCCCAGATACACAACAGGAAGTAAATAGAAGTCTCCCCAAAATGGTGGGAAATCCCAACAATGATCGCAGTTGTCAGATTTACCATCCCCATTGAAAGATAACCCTCCCACCCCTATCCTACTAACAACCATAACACTTTGTATTGTCCTCACTTTTGGTGAGGGTAAGGCCTCATTTGCACTGATAAGAGCTGGCCCGTACAGATCCGTGTAGTGTGCACGGCCATATCGGGCCGCTGCCAGGAAGGACAGGTGCTGTGTGTGATTGGAAGTACGCAGCTGTACGCTTACCCGAACTGCACATCCGTGCGGGTGTCCATACTCGTACGCAGACAGGATGGATCCTGTCTGCGTCTCAGCAAGGACACCCGCACGGATGTGCAGTTCGGGTAAGCGTACGGTGGTGTACTCCCATAGAGAAGAACAGGCTGCTGCGTGCAATCACACGCAGCACTTGTCCTTCCCGGGAGCGGCCCGATATGGCCATGCACGCCGCACGGATCTGTACAGGCCGACTCTTAGTAGTGTGAATCTAAATCTCCACAACAGAGACACAACACAGATCACAATATAAACCTGACAGGGACTCTTTACCCTCAATCCCCTCTAACAGAGATTCCTCACCCCCAATTTATTCTATCCAATGTATTGACTAGAATTCTTCATCAACTCCTACATGGGATTGCTAAAAAGGCACCAACAATACCAGCATTATCTTAAATATTGCCCATTCTGAGAACTCCTCAAGCTTTTACATCTTTACTAGAATGTCTTCTCTGCCAGCATGTGATCTGTGTTTACTGGCCTTTCAACTCCCATGAACAGTCAGAAGCCAAAATGTATCAATATTACTTTCATTGATGAACAAAAATAAACAGTTGGCATACAGTGTTCATCTCCAGATCACAGTGGTTAACTACAGATCTATCGATTTAGGATACAGTTACCTTTTTCGGTATGGAACGGAGATTTTTTCCAGTTGCTACGAACATTATGGCGTTGTCAGATGGCTTCCCAAGCAGCGAGACACTGTATATAGAAACAGAGGATGCTTTGCTAATCAGTATTTAACCAGTTCAGCTCTCACACCTGGATACCCCCTAACAACCAGAGCGATTTTTACATTATTACCGTGGGCCTGTTTTTTCAGCAATAACCTTGTCGTCATTTTACAATCTCACAATTTAGTTTACTAACACACTATATTACCAAAAAGTATTGGGACGCCTGCCTTTTCATTCACATGAACTTCAATGGCATCCCAGTCTTAGTCCGTAGGGTTCAATATTGAATTGGCCCACCCTTTGCCGCTAGAACAACTTCAACTCTTCTGGGAAGGCGTCCACAAGGTTTAGGAGTGTGTCTATGGGAATGTTTGACCATTCTTCCAGAAGCGCATTTGTGAGGTCAGGTACTGATGTTGGACGAGAAGGCCGGGCTCGCAGTCTCCACTCTAATTCATCCCAAAGGTGTTCTATCGGGTTGAAGTCAGGACTCTGTGCAGGCCAGTCAAGTTCCTCCACCTCAAACTCGCTCATCCGTGTCTTTAGGGATCTTGCTGTCATGTTGGAACAGGAAGGGGCCATCCCCAAACTGTTCCCACAAAGTTGGGAGCATGAAATTGTCCAAAATGTCTTGGTATGCTAATGCCTTAGGAGTTCTCTTCACTGGAACTAAGAGGCCAAGCCCAACCCCTGAAAAACAACCCCACACCATAATCCCCCCTCCAACAAACTTTACACTTAGCACAGTGCAGTCAGGCAAGTACCGTTCTCCTGGCAACTGCCAAACCCAGATACGTCCATCGGATTGCCAGACAGAGAAGTGTGATTCGTCACTCCAGAGAACACGTCTCCACTTCTCTAGAGTCCAGTGGCGGCGTGCTTTACGCCACTGCATCCGACGCTTTGCATTGCACTTGGTGATGTAAGGCTTGGATGCAGCTGCTCGGACATGGAAACCCATTCCATGAAGCTCTCTACACACTGTTGTTGTGCCAATCTGAAGACCACACAAAGTTTGGAGGTCTGTAGCTAATGACTCTGCAGACAGTTGCCGACTTCTGCGCACTTCAACATGCGCTGACCTCGTTCTGTCATTTTATGTGGCCTACCACTTCGTGGCTGAGTTGCTGTTGTTCCCACTTGCTTCCACTTTGTTATAATACCACTGACAGTTGACCGCGGAATATTTAGTAGCAAGGAAATGTCACAGAACACCTGAATCCAAAGATTTGGAGGGGTGTCCCAATACTTTTGGCAATATAGGGTATGTATTAAGATTGTAGTCCATCATGGTACCGACCTTGGATTGGTGACTACTTTACAACACACACAGGGACTAACTCCTGAGTTTAGGGTCACTTTAAAGGAGAACTATGACTTAAGGGCAAATAAAAATACCCCTTACCTTGATTGTAGTAGCATCGTTCCTTTTTTTCTAAATTCGCAGCACATCACAGATAAAACCCTCAAAGCTGTAGTAAATGGCTGTCTTCAGCCATGCTCCAAGCTCCTTTCCTCTTAGGGGGCGTTAACATTTGATCCAGCCCGCCCACGGCTTTTTTTTCAAATGATATCATTGCTGTGGCCGCGCTTCCTCTCATCGTGCACAGCTGTGTTTTGTCAGCTCGTGCACGCAGGCTCCTTCCCCTCTCTCTCTCTCTGCATGCCCTGCGTGACGCTGACATCCTCAATTCACTGGGGATCGCTGAAGAGAGGGGAAGGAGCACTCTCTCTCTCTTCAGCATTTACTACAAATCGTAAAGTCCATATATGGTAAATGATGTCACTGGAGATCCCTGCTGATCGGATCCGATCAGCAGGGATCTCCAGTGCTTCCTATAATGCCCTCTTTCAGTGTTGTGAAGTCTGCTCTCATCCCCCTTCCCAATCACTTGGTTGGTGTCTTCCAGGCCCAGAGTTCAGAACACATACACAGTACATTGTGCGGTGCCGAATCATTCCCCACATCTGCAGGACATAGAGTGAAGCTGGGTGTTGAGATAATGTAAATCCAGCTTGCATGCATAGCAGTTACCTCGTCCCCGTATGCCAGCTCCTTCCCCCCTCTCTCTCTGCTGACAGATCGTGGATCGCTGATGACAGAGGGGAAGGAGCTCTCTCTCTCTCTCTTCCGCATTTACTACAAATCGGAAAGTCCATATATGGCAAATGATGTCACTGGAGATCCCTGCTGATCGGATCCGATGAGCGGATGCGATGAGCAGGGATCTCCAGTGACATAATTTACCATATATGGACTTTGCGATTTGTAGTAAATGCTGAAGAGAGAGAGAGAGAGCTCCTTCCCCTCTGTCATCAGCGATCCACGATCTGAGAGAGAGAGGGGGGAAGGAGCTGGCACACGGGGACCTGCAGGTAAGGAGAGAGCTGCTGCGCATGTCCATATATTCGTGGACGCGCAGCAGCTCTCAAGAATCACTGTCAGTCATCAGTGGGGAGGATCCCGTCAGATACGTCAATATGTCTTCTCATTGCGGCGCTTAGCCCCGCCCACCACCTAAAATAAGGTTTTACAGCCTTCCTGTGCATTTTGGCTAATTACAGTAAATTACATAATTTACTTATTTAGCCTAAGGAATGCATTCATAAAAAAAGATGGAACCCCATAGTTCTCCTTTAAGGAACCAAAGTGAAAAAAAATAAAATTATGGGATATATGTGGCTATCCACTCCTGGACTAGCTCCACCTTAAGATTACAGCAGCTTCTGAGGAAATTCTTAAATGTCCTGTTTGCCTATACCCCAAAATTTTTATAAAATTTTCTACTTTTTGGAATAACGAGTGAGAAAGGCCAGTGTTGCCCTTTTCTGTTTATGAGTACTGAAATATTTGAATGTTGCTCCTTATGTATCATCTCCTCATGAGTACTGTTAATCTTTTTATATGCCGGATTGCATAATTATTACCCTAGTATGTCGATTTGTTCATCTGTTTCCGGCTGTTTATTAAGTTGTTGTAATGAATGTCTTTGATCAGAGATAATACATAGGCACGCTTGTCTATTTACACATGTGACTTTATTCCATGCTTAATCATAATCTTAATTATACAAGGTTCGTAATACGTACAATGGAACTCTTTACAAAATGTAAGGCATAGTTACTTGGTGTTCCAGACTGTACGTTATATTAGTTTATGCTTATTTCTATTTTTGTATGTAAAGGAAAACTTAATAAAGTAAAAAAAAAGAAAGCAAAATAAGCCAAAATGATTGGCAGGAAAATAAGAGTTAAGGATAGAAGGTAAAGAAGGAGCTTAATTAGGGTAAACTAAAAGGAGTTACTCACCTGAGTAACGGGTAACAGAAGCAGGACAACCATAAAATATCCGTAGTGCTCAGTAAAGGAGGTAGCTGGAGCAAGCAGGCCAGAAACTAAAGAAGAAAACAAACTTTCATATAACTTCCATTACACAAGGTGTTCAGAAAATAAAAAAGTTTCATCAAAACTGAACTTTGGACATAGAAACAGATCCACAAATCGAATGCATATAAGTGAACTTTTTTTTTCTACTGAAGGATTGGTATTTCTATTCAGCCAGTCTTCTGATCCAAACCCCCCTGCAGACAGCACAAGCAGGTCCTGGTCCTCCCCACAGGCTGACTTACCATGCCTTGTTGTGTACTGGGTCACTGTGTGAAAGCAGCCATCAATTTCAGAGCCTCTAGCAAGAGCAGTGAGCAGCACACTATTAACATCACTACATTTCACTCAAAATCTCCTGAGAGTAAGAAGGCAGAAGTGCCTTAGATCTACCCTGCCGGTGCACAGCTATCAGGCTGTAGGCTCAGAAGTACTTAGGCACATACCAGGAACTGCACTGCTATTTTCAGGAGGGATGTAAAAAACATTTCTAAATGTTCCCCCCAAATGTCAACTCTTCACTTTTGAGTTCAGGTCCACGTTAATCCTGTTATCCTGAGGGTACGTTCACAACAGATGCAGTGCGTTTCGGCCCGATTCTGGCCACAACGCACTGTATCGCATTGCAGCCGGCTCACTTTTTTGCGGGGCAGGAGGGGGCGTGGCGGGCCATTGAAGTGAATGGCACCGTAGCCACGCCCTCCGGCCGCAATGCGATCGTCTGCACGGGATCGCAAGGCACATGCATATATGCATACTGACAGCGGGAAGGAGTTCATGTTTTAATTAACACAACTGAAATGTATTTTTACATCTTGCCTGGAGTTCGGCTTTAACATGATTTTTTTTAGTTACTGTCTCACTTACCTGTACAAGGACGAGGGTTAACTGACATTGTAATAGAAATAGGAAGCATTTCCTTATACCATATGTAGCGTTACGAGCCTGGAAAACAAACCATAATGAACAATGCTCATTACATAGAAAGACAATTAGCTGCCAATACATATGATCTGCTGAGAAACCAGTTGTTTTCTTCTAAGCCATCATAGGCTGCTTATAAATTGCAAGTTGGTGACATTGTTCCAAGGATCATACTGCCTGTGTTCTATCTAAAGTTCCAACTTATCGAGTTCTCCAACTGCCTGACTTCCGGTTTAGTTAGAACGAAGAGGTTTGGCCAAGAAAGCTCTTCTGCACGAGCGCCAGCCGCGGCATTGACCTATACACATACACCACAGCAGTGAAGTATGAAAATGAACTAGGATCACACTAATCCAGCATGTTATTAATCTCAGGTGCCCCACTCAATATGACTGCCGCTTGAGTGGGGCACCTGAGATTAATAACGTGCTGGATTAGTGTGATCCTAGTTCCCCGTGCCTTTGTGGAGTCTGTTACTGACCTGTTCAATAAGACGGATGATGCTAACACTGTCCTCATTTCTAAAGGACATGGAGCAGGCCAAGCTGGTCAGAGCAGCAGAGAGATGTAGTGGAGACGGATCCTCTGAAATGTTTGTCATTAGAGGGCCACTAACGTATCCAAACATTTCCCATGAACAGCGAGAGGGGAATAGCGGGTCCAGAGAAATGCTATGTGAGATGCAAGACAAAACTTGAGTATGAACCAGAAAAACAGAAGACAGGCATAGCAAAGGAATACAACTGAGGTAATATCACATATCAATTCAAACAAGGAAATTTCCATGCAACTGCTGCAGCTATTACAAAGCCATCATGGTACAAGGCTACTCCTGAGCACTTTCAATAAAGGTAAACAACATTTTAACTGACTTCTGAATACTATGGAGGTACTGTACTGCACTGCTTTTCGTGGTATTTAAGTATTTCAAGTGAAATTAAATCAGCAGCACTTCACTTTGAATCCAATCAAATGGCAACCGATATAGAAAATAAACAAAGATAGGGAGTAACTGCAGTAAGGAATGCAGCTGACCTGATATCACTCTGTAAGAATAAGTCACTGTTTCTGAAGTTTGCAGAACTTCCCATACAGCAGGTCACCTCCCCATACTCCTGCATGATCTGGATCATCTCATACATAGCTAGGGAACAAAGGAATATTAGCAAAAGAAAAACTCCAATAAACCAAATCTATCTTTTACAGCCTTCTCTGCTTTACCCACTTTCTGGTGTACAGTCTGTAAACAGCGGTACCAGCAAGGGAACATTATCAATGTTCTGCAGATGAGGCCTTACTTGATGGATACCACGTGGGAGCTTTGCCTATAGATAGATAAGGAAAATTAGTGCAAAAGATTACCCCAAAATTTCAAGTCCTGAGCTACTAGCCAGGCCTTTAGAGTTACTCGCCACCAGTTGCCCCACCTAACCCCTACGCGGCCTTAACTCCGCCCCTAAACACACCCTCTTAAATTATGTTATGATAGTTGCCACTTCTAAATGGCAGATTAGGGATTCCTGCTGCAGGAAAACGCAAATTCCTGACACAAGAATACCTAATCGTACTTGAAATATAGGCGAGAATGGGGCCTAATATACACACACAAATAATACATCCCCCCCCCCCCGCAAGCCCCCTCACCTGCTTACATCTTTGTAGGGAGGGGAGGAGGAAATCTCTGGTGATCCAGTGGTGATTAGACCTTACTAATCCATCCTTTCGTCAGGAGCTCAGAACTGTCAGAACGCTGGCCGAAAGGATCCGAGTGCCAGCAGTGACAGGAGCAACTCTGCGGTCTGCATACAACGGAGATGCCGACCGTGTATCTGCTCCTGCAAGTCAGGTACCCGGTCCATGACCTTGAGCCTGACTTGTAAGCTGACTGCGGGCCACATAGTTCCGGTTCGCGGGCCAGAGACCCCAATTTCCACTCGCCCTCACTTTATTTCCAGTAGCCAAATGCGAGCAGGCAGATGGAAATTTTGGACCCTGCCAAAACTTAAAACAGCCATTAACGCTCAGTAGCTCAGTCAAAGTAAAAAATTAAAGTTTTTTCTTACTCGATTTGAATCCTCTAGAAAACTGGGAACATCACTATCTGTAGGATGAAAACTAATCATATCTGAAGGACCCTCATCATCCATCAGTAGCAAGACCTCTGCATCTTCTCGAGAACCTAGAAGTGTCATGAGGAAACCAGTCATTTGTTTGCACAATTACTAAATCACTGTCCAAAGACAAAAGCGAGATGGCAGGATAGAGAACATTGTGAGGAGACCATGCCACAAGAATTACCATTTTTGCTCACCCTGATGTAGGTCATCTCGCAGAGATCCGGCATTACTGGGACTGGATGGTGGTACCATAGATCCAGTCCCGTGACCGTTTGGAGTTAGAGAAATGTGACAGTTCCATCCAGTCTCTAGGCCCATCTTCTCTGCGAATACCTGAGTAGACAGTAAGAACGTGTACATGACTAAACATAAAAGAGTTTTCTGGTTAATGTTTAGATTGCTCCAATCCCCACTTGAACCTCTTCAATACTGGTTCCTATAAATTCTACAGGATACAGAATGCATCTTAATATGGAAGCATCTATATAGCTGAGCCACATCCCTCCGTGTTTATATTAGTCCTTTACAACCTACAATAGGAGGTAGTCAATCTGGGCACTCCAGCTGCTGCAGAACTACAAATCCCATGAGGCATTGCAAGAGTCTGGCAGCCACAGGTATGACACCTAGAAGCAGAAGCATAATGGGATTTGTAATTTCATCACAGATGGAGTGCCAAGGTTGCCTACCCCCTGATCTACAAGTTTAACAACCTGTCTTCTGCTTTCAATCAATGAGGTGTATGAATTGAAAACATATTAGTTATTTCTCTCACCTCAATAAATCATAACTTCAGGTCTACAAAATGACTATGACAGCTGTTCAATGGACTTATCACAAGGGGCCGTTTGTCTTATATCTTCTCTGCTTTAATATGGTATCTGCCTCAAATTCATAGTTCTGGCACTTTTGATTTGTTTAATAATGTAGCAGTGTTGCTATAGGGAACAGAATTAACAGTTGCACCCTCATCTCTAGGTCCGCATATATATGAGGAAATAAAGTGTATAAAAACAGACGAGGAAGATTTGCACTTAGCAGAACAAATTACATTTAACATTTCAGGAGAGCTCTGGCATTCATTTAGGCTGTTTCCGTACTTTTAATAAAGATGGCTTTACTTGAGATCACCTTAACCTGCTTGGTTTTTTTTCAGAAAGCAGAATTAATCCCGTAAATTCAGGTGAACCTGTGATTTCCCCATTGCCGTTAATTGGAGAGAGTAACATTAACATGCTCCTTCACATCTGGAAGTATCAGCAATTAGCAGAGCAGTAGGGGAGAAAAGCATATGCAAATATGTACTGCTGGGGAATGGGGGGGGGGGGGTGTCACGGTACAAGTCTGTTTATGACTTTTTCACAAAGTATTCTGGTTCCATGGAAAGTGAACACAACCTCTCACACAGGTGGCTGGGTGAGAACCAACAACTATGAAGATTGTCCATTTTACAGCTGATAATTTTTTTGAAGGGGCCAATATGTTTGATTGGTTCCATTTGTTTTCACTTATATTTTGACAAGTTTCACTTATTAGGGGACAACTCTTTAATAAAACACAGGACACAATTGTGATTATAATCCTATTTTTTGTATTCCTTTTACCACACACAGTATTGGATCATCTATTCAAAATGAAAACTGTAATTGTATTCCTCTTTCTTGGGGATTCCGTAAAAACCTTATTTATATTAAAAAAAAAAAAGTAAGACTTCCTTTCTTACCTTGCTCCTAAGTTCATCATCCATGGAGAAGTACACAAATCGGATGCAGGCATTCACTAAACCATCTATAAGACGCACAATATCCAGACGAGCCTGGTACTGTGACGAGACCATCCCCATAAAGATTTGGCCACCGAGAGCCTGTGTAAAATCCTCTGGGACTTCTCCAATGCCTTCTGCGTTAAAGTAGAGAAAACAGGACAAGAGGATACAAAGAGAGGAAGTAGAAACAAAGGGAAAAATCAGAGAGAGCATAACGAGGAACTGCCAAGATGCAATGATGTATTCCTAAACGGCCTTCAATTCAATAATCTTACTAGTAAGCCTTAAACTATGTGATGATGATCTATCTGACCTACACAGTCTTACAATAGCAGAATTTGTTGCTATGGTTTACTGCAGTTAATAAGAAGTCTTTATTACATAATACACATATTTTAAAGGTAAACATTTTCTTCTAGAAATATGGAGACTTCCATTGTTAAGTTCTTCAGAACATGTAAGCTGCCTGGCTGTTATGCTGAACCTTTTGCTTAAATGCTTTCTGCAATCACTGACCCAGAATCACCATGCACATCAGCAAAGTCAGTGAAAGTTCATAAAGTCCTTATCTGCATACTTGCTCTGGAAAAGTCACCCAAAGTACAGATTCAAGAGAATCAACATGACAGCCAGGTATATAGCATTTGCAGAAGGAGTACGCAGCAATGGTAGCTATGATGCTTTCCTTTAGGAAAGATGAAAAAGATAACATGGTATAGGATGTTTTGCAGCATGTTCAATATTGGTTGCTTGCTCACCATCAGAGCTCCAGCTGTCATGGCGGCCAGAAGGTTTCAGTGGCACAGTTCCCCCTAAATCAAATGACGCTGGTATGGTGCTGTGACCAGGAGCATGGTGCATCTCTATGCACTTTCCGTGTAGTTGAGGGGACAGCGAGAAGTGCATGGGCTTGTAGGAAAAGGCAGAGCAGAAACCAGACAAGCAGGCTCGCTGGTAGAAATCCAGCACCTTTTTCCTGAGATACATGATAAATAAGAATGAGTGTACTATGCAGGCAGGAAACAGACATGCACAACGAAATTAGCAAATATGAACTGTGGATTACAGAGAAAAGCTAAAAGGCAAATGGAGAATTGAAGACAAGCTTTTGCCACATTTTAAAAATATACGCATTTTCTAAGGATCCTGCCATTAGGAGATAATATTAAGAGGCGTACCTGTCAGACCCAGAGAGAGGGTAAATATCAGCTCCGTCCCAGAAATCGGTACAGGCTTCAAGGATAATATCAGCTGTTCCATGGGACAGCATCTGCTCTGTGTCTGAGAGTTACAGGAACAACAAGTGAAAGTTATCAATATATACAAAGATAATAAAAAAAAGATAATAATAAAAAAATTATGCTAGCAGAGGAATAGAAAGGCATAGAACATGGCTACAAAGGAATATTACATACAAAAGAAAAGGCATGCAGTGTAATGCTTTAAGTGGCCATCAAACAAGAATGAAATTAAGTCCACTTACTGGATGTGACATCCTTGACAAAAAGGCTGATCATTTGGCTGAGCGGCGGTCGTCGCTTGGGACCCGTTTGAAGCTTGCAAAGAAGAGACTCCTTCACAGTTTCATCACTTGGAAGGTGATACAGAGCAACATGATTTTGCAGTTTAAACAAGTCCTTGGCTCCAGGTGTGAAACCTACATATAAATCACAAGGTAAATGAGCAAAGTGAGAAAAATAATTAGCTATTAAAAAAGTAAACATTAAAAGGGAGATAATATTAAATCAATCATACCGATGAGCCTAGAAAAGTCGCAGAGTCCCCATGGGATATGTCCTGGGAGCACAGAGCAGTGGGTTTCTTGAAGGGCAATGTGCTTTAAATGATCAGAAAAGCGACAAAGGGTGTTGGTCACATTTGGGTTACAGAGGTTGAGCAGCACATTAAGACCCAGAGGTTTCAAAGAGCTCAGGTGAAGCGGCCAGTTGGACTCATCAAATTGGATACTTTGAGGATTCTGCTGGTCCTGCGACAACCGGAGCATCTCTAGATGGCAGTCACAAACAAAATCATCCGCCTCGTTGTTTAGCTACAAGGAAAGTACAAAAAGTACAAACGATAAATACAGACAACAAAAACATATGCATACCAACATAGGGACATGGTTAAACCTTAATTTATATATTTTTAAGACCGAGTACCGATGCTTTTGATCAAGTACTCGCAGATACCAATTACCGATACTTTTTCTTAAAAGGGACAGGTCACATTTTTTCTAAAGCAATACAAACTAATGCTTTAAGGTCACTTTCTTAATATTATGAATGCCGGGCGCTGCGTCATTACACGGCGCCCGGCTGCCGGATTTGCTAGCTTCCTGACCAATCGGGAAGCCGGGCAGTGCGTCATTGCACGCTACCTGGCTTCCTGATTGGCCGGGAAGTCGGCTCCATGCTCTCTCATCACAAGTGATGAGAGAGCATGGAGCCGTTTCCTGGCCAATCAGGAAACCGGCAGCAGGTAATGATGCGCTGCCCGGCTTTCTGATACAGGAAGTACTCGTGCTAGGTATCGGAGCATTTGGCCGAGTATACTAGTATCCGTATCGGTGCATCCCTATTATCGACAATGGCCACCAGGAGTAATAGAGAGGGTGAATCTCCCCATCAGTTACACGACAATAATACAAAAAAAAAAAAAACTGACAAAGGTTTTAACCCCTTACCATTCTATCTAAAATTATAAAATGGCTTTCGATTGACTTTAAAGTGCATCAGTATGTTGGATGTATGCATTCCAGTTGTTATACAGTGTGGAACACAAATTAATAGAGGTGCGCCGAAATAGAAATTTAAAAACTGAAACACAAAAAGTCAGGCTGAAACCGAAAATGTTTTTAATTTTTTTCAAATTTTAATATTTTATTTTTTATAAACTTTTACATTTTTTTATATTTATTTTTATTTATTTATTAATTTATTAAATATTTTTATTTTTTACTTTACTTTTAGGGGTTTCGGGGAAATATCAGGGGTCTAAACAGACCCCTGATATTTCCCTTTTAAAATTCAAAAAGAGATTTAGAACACAGAGTCCTCAATCTCTTTTTCTGCATCCCCTGTTATAAATGATCAGGAAACCTCTATACTGAGTGTTCCTGTTCATTCATAACATGAGGACATTGAGTATGATTACTATAACTACAATTATGAATGAACAGGAGGGGATGTACATCACTTCCCACTTATTCTTAATTGAGGATATAGTCAACATACCATGTCCTCAATTATCTAAAAACACACATTTTTATTAACACACACACAATTATCATAAAAACACACATCGCTGAGTGTTTGCTCTCGCTCTCCTCTCTGACACGCTGTCACAGGAGGCTGAGCGAGCGGAGCAGAGCCCAGCCTCCTGTGACAGCGTGGGCTGTCTTCGCCCCCACACTGCTCTGCCGGACTGTGATAGGCGGCTGAGCGGTGTGGGAGGAGAGACACCGGCCGCTCACAGCGCTCTCCTCCTGCAGCGCTTGGCCGGCTGACACTTTCTCTCCTCACCGCTGGGACACAGAGCTGCGCCCAGTGGGGAGGAAAGAAACCTGGGATGTATCGGCAGGAAAATGGCACTTTCGGCATTTAGCCAAAAGTGCCATTTCCGGCCGATACGTTTCAGCGGCCGATATATCGGTGCATCCCCACAAATTAAGAATTTAAAGCAGTAGTGAACATAGTAAGCATACTTGCACATTTTCATACACTTACAAATGTGACCTTCTGCAGCTCTGTTGGATCCATCTTTGGTCCTGCCGCAACCACTTCCGGGTTCTGTGGCCATGGGGTGGCCACTGATGATGTAACACACAGCAGTTACAACCTGCCCGGCATCAGGCCCATTCACGGTATCTTAAAGATGCCATGAATGAGCAGTGTGCACACTGCACAAAGTATGCATCGTACAGTGTACACACAAAAAAAATAACAAAAACACTAGAAGAGGGGATACACTTCTGCCAGAAAACCATACCTCCTTATTTTTTTATTTACCTTCTGCTTCAAAAATAGTGAAGAGAAGGCAATAAAGAAATACTACAGAATAAATTACCTGCCCAGCAGTGTCTTGACTGAAGCTTACATTAGAACCTGAGGGATGTTTGTTTCGGCTCTGAGGCTTTTTCTGTGTATCAGTCGGTCTGGAGAGATCACTTGAACGTTCATCATTCTCTTGTTCATTCTCCACTTGTACAACATCTGTGTCTGCCAACAAGGCTACCATTTCCTGTGGCTGTGGAGACAAGCAAGGTGAAACAGGAATAGTGCAATGAAAAACATTAAATGGAATAACATTGTCAGGGTGAAAAAAAAAAATATGTTTGTAGCACCTCGTCTCCCACCATCTCTGTTTGACAGTAGGTGTGTAAAGATAGCTGGTCAGTAACATCCTCGTTTCTTTCAGTGGCCTGATCCACTCTACCACTGAAAAACAGGACTGTATCTGGACTGGGATTGGGCCAGGAGAGAACACCTTGCTTGTCTACACAGCAGATGACCTGTAAGACAAGACAACTATTACCCAAGCTGTTTCAGGTAATGTGGATCTTGGAACCATAAGACAGACTTGATGAACCTGGGTTCCAGCACTTCTAAGATCCAAGGTAAAAGTATTCAAAAAGCATCTATCATGAGTCCACCACCTGCAATATACTGCTGTGTGCTCTATATGTCAGTGTGCTGCTGGACAAGACCACCACCAATATTCTCAGGAACTGCCCGGGTGGCAAAATAAACATACTGTATCTGCTCTTTATCATCAGCTAGCCAATTCCTCTGATAATCAGTAGTGTCTGACAGCACATTATTGACCATCATGATTGACGCAATTCACCAAGTGGTGGACATGAGTTGGAATCAAAAAGGGTCACCTTAGATTAGAAATGTTGGAACCATGGCAGTCATCTTGGTTTGACTAAACTGTGTTAATATAAAATAGTCAAAATTCTTACTCACTGTAACAGACCCCAGGCCATGCAGCAAACCAGAAGTATATGACAGCGTGTCGCATTTTCCACTTACAACACGCAGGAAGTGCGTACACACAGAGCGCAACATTTCCTGTACAAGAGATTACTGCATGTTATAAACGAGGGAGCTAAAATTAGGAAAGTACAACAAAATACAATAAAAAAACTGAATGCAGGACTTAAAGAAAACTTGGGCTTTCCCAATGCAGGGCAGAGGAATGTTTCCTTTATCCCCCGTGCCCAGCAGATCATACCCAACATACATTCGCTTCCCAAGCACTCTGTTTAGCTGCTAGGAGCAAATAAGATATGATAAGCAAGGAACTCACTCCACATAAAAGCGTTGAGCCAATCACCAAGTACCATGTTGTTACATGGGGAGAGTCCATAGCCTTGTGTAAACTATGGCTTGAACGACTTATAGCTTACACTGGGCTACCTCACAGACTCAGTGAGTTGAAAGGGATCAAAGTAAGGAGAGTAGGAAGGCACCGATATATTGGCCGCCGAAACATGTTGGCCGAAAATGGCACTTTTGGCTAAATGCCTAAAGTGCCATTTTCCTGCCGATACATCGGCGCATCCCTGCTTTCTTTCCTCCACGCTGTGCGCTGCTCTGTGTACCAGTGGGGAGGAGAGAAAGTGACAGCCGGGCGAGCGCTGCAGGAGGAGCGCTGTGAGTGGCCGGTGTCTCTCCTCGCACACAGCTCAGCCGCCTATCACAGTCCGGCAGAGCGGTGTGGGGGCGGAGACAGAAGGCTGGGCTCTCCTCCCTGCAGCGCTCGCTCAGCCTCCTGTGACAGCATGTCAGGAAGGAGATGAGTGCAAACACTCAGCGATCACTGAGTGTTTGTAGATAATTGAGGACATGGTATGGTTACTATATCCTCAATTATGAATGTATGGGAAGTGATCTACATCACCTCCTGTTCATTCATGATTGTGGTTATAGTAAACAATGTCCTCATGTTATCAATGAACAGGAACACTCAGAGGATTCCTGTTCATTTATAACAGGGGAGACAGAAAAAAAGATTGAGAACTCTGTGTTCTAAATCTCTTTTTGAATTTTAAAAGGGAAATATCAGGGGTCTGTTTTCCCCAAAGCCCCTAAAAGTAAAATAAAAAATAAATTAAAAAAAATATTAAAAAAAATAAAACGTTTATAACAAATAAATAAAAATAAAGTATTTAAAAATGTGAAAAAATTAAAATAAAAAAACATTTTCGGTTTCGGTCTGACAATTTTTTTTAATTTCAGTTTCGTTTCGGTATTTTAAATTTCTATTTCGGTGCACCTCCAAAGGAGAGTAAGTGCTTCTGGCTTTATACTGAATCACTAGCCTTGAACAAGCACACAGCCAGCTGAGTCTGAAAAAGTCTACAAACATCCTGCAATACTTATTCTAGATCAGTGACTTCCTAGAGAGTGAAACCAGTAACAGGATAATAGCCCTGGAGTCTAACCTCTGGGAACAAGTTGGCCCTCGCAGCTCCCATATACCTATATTTAACTGCAACATGATACAAAGTATGAAGCATTGCATTCATTTAAAGGACAAACACAGATCCTTCTACTACTATGTGTATGCTAACCTGATTAGAGACAACTTCTGTGTAGCTGCTTAAAGTATCCTCCGAAAACTTAGCCACCTGGGAAGGAGGACACAGACATTACTGACAGAAGTTATATAAATGTTATCACAGAAAAATACTGGAAACAGAAAATAGGAATATTTACCAGAGAGGTAGGGCAGTTTCTGTTCATTTGGGCTAATACACGAGCTTCGCATAGAGCAGTAACTAGAATCCACATAACAGGGAATAGAAGAGGAAGAACTGGTAGCACCGCATTCACCTAAATATATAGGAAAGTGCACAGTTTACAAGTGTACATTAATTCTTCAAAAATACATAAACAAATATAAAAGATTTGAGCACAATAGTATACATATCAAAAAATACAAATGGTCATACCAGTTCCATCATAAATGAAAGATCCAGAGACTAAGTCAGGGGTGTCAAACTCAATTTAATCGTGGGCCGCATCAACATTATGGGTGCCCTCAAAGGCATCTGTAAGACTATATAAATGTATCTAACCTTTATCATAATTGCCTCTGCATTCGATCACTGGTTTTAGTAATAACTTAAAGGAGAACTATGGGGTTAAGGCTTTTCCCCATAGTTCTCCTTAGGGTAACTTTATACATACTAGCGTCCTCCCGTCACCCTAGACTTAGTATACCGCGAGCTGTAGCTCGCGGTATACTGAGACGCCGCAGTATACCGCAAGCTGCTGCTCGCGGTATACTGAGACGCCGCAGCTGAAGCGGATCCCGACAATTGTGCCAGGATCCGCCCAGCTGCGTGACTGACAGCTGGCTCTGCCTATCTAGAGGCAGAGCCAGCTGTACCTGCCCCCTCCCCCGTCCGTTCCGCCAGTCAGCGCTGGCGGATCGGAGCGGGGAATCCAGCCCCAGCAGAGAGCCGTGACAGGATCGAGAGGTGAGCGAACGCCAGTATGTGTTCGCTCACCTCCCGATCTACTGAGCCGACTTGTGACAATTTCATTGTCACAGGTCGGCTAGAACTATGAGGTGAGTGAAAAGCACTCACCTCATAGTTCTCCTTTAATACCTAGATCTGAAAGTAGAAGTCTATGAAATGGCCTGGTGGGCCGGATTCGGCCCCTGGGCCTTGAGTTTGACACATGTGGACTAAGTGATGTTCTTTGCAATTGTTAAACACCATATCTCAGGACTGGCTGAACAGAATTACAAATGTGGCAGATAAACCGGTCACATATATTTCAAGTGTATTTAATTCAGACTAAAAGAAACCCTGAAAGAACTTGAAGGTTACTATTGCTGATTGTTCGTCACAATGACTGCCGTGGGGGTCAAACTTCCCGGTTCAATTTTTTTGGGCAGAAAGCGGACAGAAAACTTAAAGAATAGGGGAGGGGGCAGATTCCTCTTGCATAATAAATCTAACACCTGATGACAGGGAAAGTTGTGCATAACCCCCAAAATGTGTTGGCCGTCAACTATTGTTCTTTATTGTTTTGCATTTTTTTAAAAATGATTTGTGGGCAGCCTTATCTCCTCGCCAAACGTCAATCGCAAAACCGATTTGTGTCGGAGAAACATGTTGGAAAATTGTCAAGCGAACTCTTTGTGTATTCTGACAGTGGCTGTCACAATACAATGGACAAAGCAGGAGATTCAGCCATCCACACTTAGCTGGATGAAGGTTTTTTTGATGTTCAGCTTCGCAGGGTGAAGAAAAAAAAATTAAATATATATCCGTGTGTATCCGGATTTAGAAATCACAGTTTTGGATCAATAATTTAAATTAAAAAAAAAAAAAAGGTTTTGAAGTGGTTTAGCTGTAAAGTTTAAAAAAGTTTTCCCAATGGAGGCATGGTTCTGTATGTAAAAGAGCGCTATATTTTGAAAATGGTCCTCAGGGTCCTCTTTTATGTACATACCCAATACCCTCAGAAATAATCCTTCCATAACCGATACCCAAGTAGGCCCTCAACATGTCAAGCTATGCTTATTTGAGTATGACCTCCCACTATATGTCACTAATCATCACACAACTAGGCCCTCTATTATTAATTCATTCAAACGTTGCGGCTCACTAAACAATTTCACGCTGAAATATTCCAAACAAGAACTTTTAAATATATTTATTTACTCACCAAAACACACTTGGTTTTCAGAACTTCACTTTTAAAAAGTGCTCACACTCCCTAAAATACCTGGGGATTCATGTATCGCAGACATTTCTCAGCTATACGCCCTGAACCTCTTTCTACACAAAAATCTTTTTCCAACCTTAAGAAATATGATCGAAATTCATGCTCTTGGCCTGGTAGACTCAATGTCTTCAACACAAATAGAATACCAATATTACTATATGCATTCCAAAAAGTCCCTATCTCTGGCTCCATAACCAATCCTCCAAACCATGGGTCCATGTTGAGCGAATCTTCAAACCCTTTAACCTTCAAGCCCTACCTAGCATCAACCCAAAATACAGAAGGAGGATCTTTCATCTTATACACCTTCCCCCTTTCCCTGTTTAATTATCTCCACCCTTTCACCACTACTGCCCTCTTCATACTCTCAAAAATTATTTATGGGACTACTTCACCTGAACATTAATACTACGCATACCCACTTAACCAACTCCATAACAAGCACTGAAAGGCCTATGCCAACAGAAATCAATCTACTGATTGCAAAGAGGTTTTTAAAGAATGGGAAGAAGTCCAGGAGCTTTCTTCTGCCCACCTCTTAAAGCAAATTGCAATAACCTGTATTTATCCAGAAACAAAAACTAAATTGGAAGCATACGCTTTGGACAAATTACTGCAAAACCCTAAGGGTAGAAAAACCCAGAGTGGAATAGATTACCTGTAGCTGCAACAAAGCATAGGTAGCAGGTGGAATGCCAGGAGCATTGAAGATAACCCGAAGGGCATTGGTGATAAGAAAGGCAGCCTATAATGTTAGAACAAAACACTGTTAGGAAAAGCAGCATGGACAACAGTTTTCTGGCTAAAAACTTTCAAACCTTAAAGCTAACCTTTTTACATACAAATGAACAATTCAATATTTGCAGCTGTCAAACATCAGGTCTTTAAATGTACAGCTAAAGGCTCATGTATGACAGTTTAACCAAGTGCCAAATGCCCTGGTAGGTTTTTCTTACCATCAGTGATCTGGTTAAAGAGATTACCTTACCTTTCTGCCACAGAGACGTATTGGCTATTCACAAAAGGGTGAAGAGTTTGGAGAAGACAGGAGAAGTGAACAATCTAGAACAACATAGCTGATTTGGAAAAATTATCCAATTCAGCTCACTTTCCATTTCAGCTATGTTGTCCTAGATTGTTCACTTCTCCTGCATTCTCCAAACTCTTCACCGTTTTGTGAATAGCCCTAGTCATGTTAGTGTAAATCTCCCTGAAAAGCAAAGGAACATCAAACCCTTAAAAGGAGAACTATGAGGCGAGTGAAAAATCACTCAGCCTCATAGTTCTAGCCGACCTGTGACAATGAAGCTGTACCATCGCTCGCTTCTCGATCTATCCCTGCAGAGAGCCGTCACTGTCACTCACGGCTCCCTGCAGGGATCCCCCCCCCCTCCCCTGTCCGATCCTCCAGCGTTGACTGGCGGAACAGACGGGAGAAGGGGCGGAGCCAGCTGTCAATCCCGCAGTTGGGTGGATCTCGACAGTCAAGTCGGGATCCATTCCGGCTGGGGCGTCTCAGTATACCGCGAGCTGTAGCTCTCGGAATACTGAGCTTTGGGTGACGGGAGGATGCTAGTTTGTGTCCTCCCGTTACCCTTAGGAGAACTATGGGGAAAAGCCCTGACCCCATAGTTCTCCTCTAAGAGTTGCCACCAAAACTGGAATAGAGGGCAAGTCCTCCAATGGAGACATATGTCAAGGGTAAGATTTCCAAAAACAGGGGCTGCAGACAAAAAAAAAAAAAAAAAAAAAGAAGAAGGAAGAGGACACAGGTTCTAACTTTTCTGGATCCTATAATAACGTTCTAGCAGGGTTCCCCTTTCGCTTAAGAACAATGTTATCAGTCATGCATTAGCTGTTCTATTACTTTTGAAATAAAGAGAAAGCCCTTTACAGATATAAATACAGGAAACGTCTTTATAACTCACCATTATTACTGGGACAGCATACATCAATATAACTGATTGAACGGTGAACCTCTCATTATCCATAACAGTGACAGGGTGGGCAAGGGCCTGGTCCAGCCAGTTACTAGGAGATAGTAAGTACATTTAGAACACTGACAACACCTTAACTTCCTTATTTCTATCAAACATTTATATTCTGTTCATAAAGCTGATTTGCTCCTTTTCTCCAAGAACGCAGAAATTGGAAGCACCATGTTTAATCAGTTGCAGAGAATATACTCTGCCTTCCATAGAGCCAATAATGCACTATAGATTACGTAGGCAGACAGCAGGGAATGCTGTAAAACTAATAGACATGCGACATTTTATCAACTTGAAATAATCAGCAGTCCCTCATTATATTGTGCTTGGGTGTAATACAATTTAATATTGACTTTATAAACTTTTTTTATGGCCAAAAATATTAAAATGCTAAAGTGTGTAAATAATTAAAACAATATAAATAAAAATAATAATAATATTTCATTTTAAAACATCAATAAATGCAGCTTTGAAGAATGGTCATTGTACAGATGCCTGTAAGGAGCCCCTGCAGACTATCCTTTTTCTCAGGCAGGAGTGGAAACCCTTGGTGTAAAAATATCTTTACAACAGTTCAGCATTTGTACAAATATCTGCAGAGACTGAGTCCATCAGTGTGCTTAAGCCCTGATGAAGGAAGCCCCATTCCTGCACCCCAAAGCTTGTTGGCTGTACATATCATCTTGTTGCCATTTGTGAAGCCAATAACATTTTTTTGGACTCTTGAGATAAATGACTCTTTTTGTAGTCTTTATTCACATGGATAACAAGAGAATAAGACATCACCACCACACGTGTGTATGTACCCAGTATGTCACCAAAGGTGAAGGCATTACTGGACGCGTGCGCGCACACACACACACACACACTTTATGTAAACAAAAGTGAAGTTCTCTTCTAATGCTCTGCATGCAGCCCAGAGCATGTGCAATGTGAGACCATGCCTACAGTGTAATTAGATGCCGCTGGTCAGGCTGGAACTTGCATCTGCTTTTCTCCATTCCTTATAGGACCCACAAGAGTTGTAAATTTCTCCCCTATGCAGCTGACATGAAAGAGGATCTTCCATATCAGAGATTGCAGGGATACACTTAACACTTTAACAGCTCCTTAGACTGTGAAACACACAGAAAGAAGACAAACCTGCAACAGATTCTAGCAAAATTATATCAAAAGAAACCATAATCAGCTGCTGGCAGCTATTAACAAAAAATCTGCCCCCCCCCCCCCTCCACCACCATCTGACAGCTTCTCCATGTTTCTCCTCAGATCCCACATCAGATTTACATCACTTCCTGTTCAATTATGAGTTTCTGAATGGGGAGAAGCACTTACACAGAGTAAATAGTTTACTAATCACCCGTTGGTGATGAATGGGAAGCCTCTGTACTGAGTGCTTCCCATTCATTGAGTGCTGAGGCTGCAGAAAAAGAGATTGGGGACTTTGTGTCCTCAATTTATTTTTCTATTTCAAAAGGGAAATGTCAGGGGTCTGTTTAGACCTCTGATATTTCCCCCGAAGCCCCCCAAACAGCAGAACAATTAAAATAAAATATTGTGGTGTACGCCATGCACATGTACTGCAGTGCATTGTTAGAACACATTGCAGTGCTTGATTTTTTTCTTTTTTTTTCTTTTCAAAATAACATTGATTTAACTGTGGCAGCGCGTGGCAAATCGTTGCGACGCATTGCCGTGCGTTGTGATGCGCTGTGTTGCGATTAAATGTACGCCTCTATCATTTTATCACAACACACACCAGCACAAACGATTTTTAACAAAAGTCGCCTATTTACAGTTTTACTTTACTACTTTTTTTTTCCGTTTCGCAAAAAGGCGCAATTTAAAATGTACAAATATTTGTTATTAACTCAATACCGTTTTATCTTTTAGATTTCTGCACGGATACGGATTTTAGTGTGCTTTTATCAATTTGTGTATTTTTATCGGTTTAAAATTGATTTGATAAACATTTGCGCAATTATCGCATAACAATGGGAAAAATTGCAGAAATGGAGTGGCCAGCTGAGGTTTAAAGTGTTCAGGAGGGCTTGGCAGCGGAAGGGTTAAACAGCGTTCCCAACACACTGTTACGAAGCTCTGTTCTAAATAGGAACAGAGTTACTGCAGCCCCTGCTGTGTTAAACAGCAAAAGGACAACAACGTTTTCTATTTGGCAGATTTCTCATGCCCAAAGTCCCTTAATAGGTGAAGTCCAATTATGAGCTGGCTGTGATACTCCCCACCTCTCCAGTGCTATATCCCCCACAATACTTATTTTCTGCCACAAGATGTCCTCAGTCAGTCCGAGAGTAAAGACATACATGAGTGCAGACCATAATGGGCATCACCATGATTCTTTGCACTCACAGTGTAATGATACAGACCTGTGCCAGTCTCAACACATCAGTGCCTCACTCATTAAGGACTGCCCAGCACCAGAAAAAAGACCAAAAGGAAGAGGACCCTGTGCATCATGTGACCAGGAATGAAAATTTCTGGAAAAGGCAAGTATTTTTTTAGAGCGCAACATACTGCTGGGGGGGTTGTACATACATTACAAAGGAAAGAGAGATTACCTAATAGAATGGAAGGGCAGTCACACTAAAAATCTGCCCTTCCCAGCTGTATTTTGCCTTTCCAATAATCCAGGTGGTAGACATCTAAGGGCCCGTTCACATGAGATCAGGTCCTGATCAGCAGACGTGGAGCTGCTGATGCATTGCGTTTTGGCCGCGTTTTGGATGCGTTCCAGCAAAAAAAAAAATTTTTTTTTTTTTTGCTGGAGTGGGGCTGTTAGTATGTTAGCTGCAGCGCAGTGCGTTTTTGATGCGTTTTTGACGCGTTTGCGTATCCGTTCCGTTTCCGGACCTGACAAAATGTGACATGCAGTATTTTTTCTGTCGTAAGCTGAACGGACTGCGCACGTGAGAACTGGAGCCCATAAAACACATAGGGATACATTGGGATGCATTTTGAGTGCAGCAGCGTACGGAGCCGGTCAGCACACAAAACGGACGTCATGTGAACAGGCCCTAAATCATAAAAGGTTACTAGTGTACCTACCTATGAATAGTCCACCTGCATCATGACACCGTGCATAACAGCAAAGGCTTAAATATACATATACGCACTCAGCAGCCCCAGAGACCAACCCATGGCCTTACCTGACATTCTCAAGCACGGGAGTTTTCATGACACGAAATAGGTGATGGTGTTGCGGCTCTTGTGGCGCCTTTTTGCCTTCAGCATGAGGGGAAGGTGGTGGAGAAAAAGGTGGAAACAGATCACCTGGTTCTAGAACTATGTGCTCATCATCCTGTGAATGAGAATATCAACAGCTGTATAAAAAGGAGGTTTGTATCATTCAGAGAGGCATGGTGGACACATTTTTACCTTCAGGCATTATTGCTAGCCGAAATCATTAAACCAGGAAAAGACATATCAGTATGTGGCTAGGTTAGACCAGTGTTTCTCAACCTTCTTTAAGTCAGGGCACCCTTTAAAAGTATGCTGATAAAGTTCTCAAGGCACCCCAGTCTAAAAAACGACATGTGGTCCTTCCAAAATTCATACAAGATACTGGTCTGGTATGGGTTTTAAAGGATCCCCAAGCAAATACACACAAAGAGTGGGATTCCCCCCTTCACGAGCCCCCTTAACATTACAGCCCCCCTTTCACATCAGAGTCACCTTCTTTCACATCAAAGGCTTAATGATGTGTAAACAATTCAAAGCAACCGTGAGGAAGCCAGAAGGCACGCCGGTTGAGAAAGGCTGGATTAAACCATACACTGATTTTTGGCTCTGGTGCTATTAGTTCTTGCATGTGGTTTTTGAAAATGATCTTAATTTCAGTGAGCGCATATTTGGAGTTATTATTACACTCGTTACATTAAAGTACTAATGTCACATTCTTACAGGACTACTCTTCCATATTCTGTGCTACACTATTAAATATAAAGATCTGTATATTATCCAATGGAGGAAGCTCTCTGTGTATTTGCTCTTGCTTTTGACAACTGTTGGCAGAAGATATCAGCCACACAGGGAGTTACATTGTTCTCAATGAGCCAGCCAAATCATAGATCTACATAGTGAGAAGAAGCAATAATACACAACCATTGTGCAGCATTACAAAGCAGGAAGCAGAGGCTGCAGAAGTGATAAGCAAATATGGCTGCCCCCATGTGCAAATATAATAACATGTTAGACATATAAAACACGGTTTTAAAAACATAAATACACATACTTCTGCAGTAAAAAAAAGTTCTGCATGTAAAACTGCTCGGCTGAAAAAAGTAAAAAAAACTGGAAATTTGCACACAAAAAAGTGTTCTGGCATTTTAACACCTTTTCTTGTTGTCTGCTTTATGCCACAAAAAGGACAGTGTTTTTTATTTTTGGTTTATCTGAAATTGCATTGAAGGAATAACATAGGACAGGGGTAGGCAACCTCTGCACTCCAGCTGTCTTGGAATGCCCATGAGGCATTGCAAGACTGACAGCCACAGGAATCACTCCCAGAGGTAGAGGCATGATGGAATTTGGAGTTTCACCATAGTCGAAGTGCTGAGGTTGCCTTTGCCTGACCTTAAAAGGAGAACTATGGGGTTAGGGCTTTTCCCCATAGTTCTCCTTAGGGTAACGGGAGGACACAAACTAGCGTCCTCCCGTCACAGTCACCCTAAGCTCAGTTTACCGCGAGCTACAGCTCGCGGTATACTGAGACACCGCAGCTGAAGCGGATCCCGACAATTATGTCTGGATCCGCCCAGCTGCGTGAGTGACAGCTGGCTCTGCCTATCTAGAGGCAGATCCAGCTGTACCCGCCCCCTCCCCCGTCCGTTCCGCCGGTTAGTGCTGGAGGATCGGAGCGGGGAGGGGGGAATCCAGTCCCTCCCCTGTCACGGCAGAGAGCCGTGACAGGATCGAGAAGTGAACGAACGCTGGTATGTATTCGCTCACTTCCCGATCTACTGAGCCGACCTGTGACAGTCTCATTGTGACAGGTCAGCTAGAACTATGAGGTGAGTGAAAAGCACTCACTTCATAGTTCTCCCTTAAGCCAGGATTTTTTTAATTTTAAAAGATGGGATGATGGTCGATGGACCTCCACAGTTGGCAATGTACTGGAACTTGTTGCTAGAAGACAGGGGAAGAGGTACAAAATAACCAAAGGGCTCAGTGGTGCAATTCATATTTTTATTAAATACGGCTTTTTTATCTATTCATTCACTTACCTTCATTCCTCTAAGTGATGCAAATGACTCTTGTCCAGGCCTCAAAGCAATGACATCCCCATCCACCATTAGGCTTACTGGAAGGTTAACAAGTCTCCCGTCTCTATAAACCCAGTGAAGGGACCACGATGGTGCTGATGGCATGTACAAGTCAGGGTACATGTTGTCCATCCACACAAATTCATGACAGCTATTTAGAGCCTCTGGAAAGAAAACGTCAGTGTTGGTAGGAAATCATAAAGATAACATATTCAGTACAAGTCAGAGCCTGCAGTTTGGTCACAGATTCCAGCTTAATACCTTTACTTAAATTAAAGGATAGATATATACACACACACACACACGCACACTGAGTGGCCAGATTATTATGACCACCCCATCAGTACTTCGTTGGGCGACCTTTTGCCTTCAATACTGCGGCGATTCTTCTTGGCATTGACTCCACGAGATGTTGAATGGTGATGCGAGGAATATGACGCCATGCCTGATGAGTAGCACTGTCCAGTTCTGTGAGATTTGATGGTTGTGGAACCAGCTGCCTGATGGCTCTTTCAACTTCGTCCCACAAATGCTCAATTGGATTGAGATCTGGTGATTGTGGGGGCCACCTAAGCAAGGTAAAGCCCCCTCATTTTCTTGAAACCAGTACTGCACATTATGTGTGTATGTGTGTATGTATGTATGTATGTATGTATGTATGTATGTATGTATGTATGTATGTATGTATGTATGTATATATATATATATATATATATAAACAAATCATTAAAATGAAATATGTAATGGAGAATGAAGAGTTTCCTTTGTGACTTGTTTGTGTGAGCTTGTACATAAACAATGTGCCAGTTGATCCTGCCAGAAACTCTGCCTGATATCACTTCCTTGATCAGGGAGACAAGGCTGGCATTGTGCCATTCATCATTGTTACCCCAGTGTTCACCATTCAACTCAGGATTAAAGTTGTAGGTTTGACGGAACTTATGTCTTGCTCTCCAGCACCAGGAGGGCAAGGGACTGCGGGAGTGATCAGTTCTGTCAGTCAGACCCCTTGTGTATGCCTCCAGTGCCAACAGAACACTAAGGGCTTATGGGAGCTCAAGTCTTTTTATTGCAAATTGCAGGTCACAGCCAGGCGACATGAACGGTTTTATGAAATGTATTGGAACATTGGTAACTTGATTCTTACAATTTTCCCTGCTTGGTGCACATTTCACACATGGGTGTGATAAAATATAGATGGATATGGTGAAGGACAAGATCAGCAAACTAGGGGTGCATGGGAAAGGGTGATAACACAGTTGTCAACAAATAATATGGAGTACCTCAACAAGGACCTTCATGGCAAGATCAACAGGTATCCTTTAAATGAAAGGTGTGAATTTAAAAAAAAAGACAGAAATCACCTTATAATGTTAAAGCTCTTAAGAGAGTTGGATTTAGGAGGACTACTTTAAGCTTTAAAATGCAAGCCCATCAAAAATTAATAGAAACTATCCACTGACTGTTTCCATCACTGCACAGACAGGAAGAAATTACCACTTGTCTCTAAATAATGGCAATTTGAAGACAAGTCTGTATGATCAAGACTCAAGCTTTAGTCCTATTACCAAGTGCATTTTATTAGAGAAGAGCAGATATTCTCCATGTAAAGGGTACTCAAAGGCTTACCTGTTTAAAAGGTAAAAGTATAGTGGTTTAATAATTCCTTTATTATAGCCAGGGCTAAATAATTAATATTTTTTAGGCAAGTAAATATAAAATATATATATTTGTATCTTCACATGCAGCCAGTAGGTGGAGCTGTTGGTGGGTTTCAGGTATCCATAAGCTTCAAACAAGCTTTAAAGCTGGACTCTGGGTATAAATACTTATATATACATGGGTCCAGTTTGGCACAATGTAAGTATGTACATTTTGTACCTGGTAGGGCTATGAGGATCCGGTAAAACATTTTCGACATTCTGGAACCAAAAATCATAAAAGTTCAAGTACATCGCTATTGCCCCCCCCCCCCTTAAGAAAACCTATTAATTTGTCTGGAAGTGCATCTGAATGCTCTGACTTTCCTTTAATGCATGGCTTTGATATCTCAGATGCTGCATCTGATGGACTAAAGCCATACTAGTCACCCTCATATCTTACAGATTTTTAGCCACCACAGTATACGACTACAGACCAAGGCAGTCAACAGCAACACATTATTATATACAAAGAAATATCACTTTGTGCAGAGAGATATTATATTAGTATTATGTAAAAAAAAAAAAAAATACATAACATGCATCCTGATAAAAGAGCACAAAACCATTCATTACTATATGATCTACAGAGAATGGGCCAATGAACAGACTTTCCTAAAATTAAGGAAAAATCCTATATCAAAATATATCAATATATATCAGAATGAAATCTGAAGTTCCTCCTGGTCTCTGTTCTGTTTGCTATTAAATATTTTCCTATATTCAGAATGACAACGCAGTAGGAAAAATACCATCAATCTGTGAGATGATCCTCTGTACTCTGCCGTCCACCTCTCTCTGCCTGAGTAGTTCTTGCTGCCTCATCAAGAAGAGATCCAGCAAAAGTAACAGCAACAGTGCGCAGGCATTTCCCACTTCAGATCCCTGGCTGGGGGAAGAAGTCAGATATAGATAATATAGCCAGACTGATTTTTAAAAAGTTTACAGTATTTTTACATAAGTTTAGCATATTTATTAAACTGCTTTGCTCCACAGCCCAATGTTTGAAATTCTGCTGCTTTCTGTCAATATTTAACACCACTTCAAGGAGGTAAGCCGGAGAATTCCTCAAGGTGGCTCGGCTGCTTTTTCTACTTCATATTTTTCCCCAATTTGAACCTCCATGAGTTGGAGAGAAACTTGGAGCTGGCATTATGAACAGCGGTCCTTCTGCTATTATTTTTAGGCCCACAGTCCAATTTGTTATATACCGGAAAAAAACAGAAGTTCTTCCTGATCCCTATAGGCCGGGGGTCTCAAAGTACCGGCCCGCGGACCAACTCCGGCCCGCGAGCCGGTACTATGTGGCCCGCAGCCAGCTGAGAAGTCGGGCACACGGGCACAGACAGCGTGCCATTACATGCAGTTACAAAAACAATCACAATCCCTGGATAAACAATCGTGTATCCAGGGATAGTGATTGATTCCTAACTGCATGTCCTTTCACATATGACTACATGCGGTGTGCAGGCGTTTACTTGCAGCAGCTGTCACCCGATCATTAATTTGAATGGGTGACAGTTGCCGCTTGTAACATGCGCATACATTAAAACTGGTACCATATATAGTAGCGGCCCCCACGGGACTAAAAAATTTGTCTAGTGGCCCCCGACTAAATTGAGTTTGAGACCCCTGCTATAGGCAATCGTATACTCTCTGGATCAGCATTCTGGAGTGTTATTTCTTCTTTAAATACGACTATGGATCAGATGAAAAACACCCTACTAATAAATTTAAAGTACATGTAAACCCAATCAATAAAATCTAACATACCCTAACATCTAACATAGTGTATATATAGCCAAAGCCTTTCTTTAGTCTTACATGGAGTAGGGAAGGGTTGAAACACATCAGTTTATCTTTGGGCTGTATGGCATCACAGAGATTTCACTTCACTTTCTGTCCCAGACACACAACAAGTAAAAAAAAAAGTCTCCATAAAGTTAGCAGAATTCCCCTCTTACTTCTTGTCTGGATAACAGCTCTAAAATGTTGGATTTCTCCTCATAATTTCTTTCAGTCAAGACAAATAGAGGGTGAGTCTTTCCACTGAGGACAAAGAAAAATTGGGCAAAGGGTATAACCCTTTCCCTCTCTGTCTCATACACTTGGCTAACATGTGGATGTCATGTCAGAAAATTATTTGCAACTATTTTAATTCTGCATCTTTCCTTACAATATCTGTTAATCCTGCCATTAAGGGCCTTGGTCGGGCACTTCCTGTTATAGGGTTACAATGCACTGTCCCTGTCCCCCAACTGCTCTACTGGATTGTCACTCGGTCATATGCCATTCCAATGAAGGCTATGAGTGCTTGTACCCATGTATATTGCACAGGCATGGTCCACTGTTGTCACCATAAGGAAACCTGCCTCAACATGACATGTTGCAATTCCTGGATATCATGAACGTAGACAGGAAGTGGCTTTAAAGAGGTTGCAGGAGATGAGCATAGCTGATTTACATCAACAAAGGAAAAGAAAGGTAAACAAAGTGTTTTATTTAGAAATAAACTTAGTTATTGTTATTGATACACAGTGCTTTAGCAAACTTAATGTCATTTAATCAGGGTTTCCATGTGCTTTAAGTAATTGCATTCACAAAAAAACAATTTTATGGTTGCATTCTTTTAGCAACATTTTAAATAGCAACACAAGTTGCTATTTAAAATGTGTTTTGAAGTGGAATTAAAGAGCATATGTAGAAGCCGATATGAAGAACAGCCAAGCTCACCTTCCATCTGGCTGGCTACCATAACAACAGAGAAGTAGCAGTGTTGCAATCAGCATTAGCAAAGCTCCGGGCCAGTGGAAGCAAGAAGAGCGGTTTCCATGATGCAAAAAGCTTCGTCTCCAATCCTGCAGAGAAAAACACTATGTGATCTTCTTGTTTGTATAGTCATGTATTTGGACATGTGGAGAGAGAGCGCTGGACCCGTGTGATTATTCTCTTGGCGTTTCTCATCCAACAGTAGTTAAGAGATATGAATAGTGGTGATCGGGTAATGGGTGGGCAGAATCTGCAATCCAAAAGGATCTCTACGGTATCCTTGGCTTGGCAGTGAACACAGTACATGCAGGAAATATATGTACACTAATAATTGTAATCCATTAGGATCAGGAGGGCAATCAAGCAGAGTAGCCAACGCGTTTCAGGGGGTCCAAAAGACACCCTCTTTATGAGGGCATAATGAGAATAATCTTGTATGTGGGCTACAATCCCTGCAGATTGAAAGTTGTATTATGATGGAAATACAACAGGGTTAGCAGCCAGGTATTTGTTTGGGGTATCTTCATTTGAAGAGGCCAAAAAATGCAACCCTATACAAAATATAATTAGCAAGGAGAAGACATGCTTCAGCTAGATTTCTGAACATTTATCATAAAGTATACAAAAAGTATTTTAGACAAAGGAGAAAAATGGCAATAAAAAAATAGCTTTTCACAATATGGAACCCAACCTAAAGCCTTGCGACACCCTAAAGCCGCTTTCTGAGATAATGTCCTTACCGGTGGATGGGGGCTTGGGCCACCAACATGGGTTGCCCCCCGGGCAGCAGCACGTCTTCTTCTTGGTAATTATATTTTTGTGTTGAGTTCTATTATTTGTCCTCTTTGGGTAGAGAGAGGAGGGGACAGATCCTGTGTTAGATTTTTACTGCTGTCTGGAGACCTGTTGGGAAGAGTCAGCCTCACTGTTTGTTCCTTCATAACTGCTGTCAGCTGTTCTTCCAAAGGGGAACTTGTTCCTCACTTCCTGTTTCTTGTCTCTAGGACAATAAAAAGCGGAATTTTCCCCATTGTGGGCACAGAAAGCAGTAAAAACTTGACAGATTTCTACCCTTTCTACTTGTCTAAAACTAGAAAAATGTTTCAGCTGGAGTTCCACTTTAATGAATATGTCCACTAAACCTGAATTCCAGGCACAGACTAACACAGCCATGTACTCATCATTAAAAGTAATTTTAAATGCAACTAGCGTGACTACCACATTTTTTTTAATTGCCTCTTGCAATCCCCTTTAGAGCAGCACTCAGCAACAGACAGAAGTTGAATACCTAAAAGACAATCAATTGTTCTGCACACCTATGTGCTGACAAGGAACATGCTGATAGAGGAGAGAGCAGAGAGAGCAGAGAGATGAGCTCATCAGTCTGTTGCTGCTCAAATCAGAAGGCTGGGGGAAGTGTGGTGACAACACCGTATTGTCTAAGTTTAATATAAGAAGCGTGCGACCATCGTTTATCGTGTCAATCTCAGGACTGAAAAGACAGAATTGTAAATCATTTTGCATATAAAACATCTCCTGTAAATGTGTAGCCGATCATCTATGTATTCCAATGTTTGCCTGCCTAAATATATTTAATTGTTGTTAGCCTAAGTGTATATATGTGCGTATATATACTTATATGTGCACACCAAGACTTATTCCGAGAGGTAAGGCCAAGTTTCATGGCACTGCACAGTGCTATCAGTCTAACCAACTTTGTTGCTTTTTAAAAGTCCAATCGAAAGGCTCAAGGTGGGAATGTTACCAAGGAAGCCGAGCAACTCATCATCGTCATTATAATCATTAGGGGGGGGGGAATCTGTAGTTATAACTTCAGCTACTGAAATGATTTTTGCCTAGAGCTCTGCTTTAAAGAATAACTCCAGGATTTGAAAAGTAAACCCTTTCGGTGGGGCTACCCCCGCACTGCAAGGGTTACCTGTTCGTTTTTCTCTGGGGGTGGAAAAAAAAGAAGAAATACTCACCCAATCCTTGGTCCTGCGGCACTGAGCACTCACCTCTCTCATCCCACCACTTCGACTGTGGTAGGTCCCTCGGCATCTTCACGTCTAATAGACCTGTATTAGGTGTAATAACATCATGGGGCCTTAGACCACCGGAGCCCGGGGGAGAACAGGCTGAGGGGACCGAGGATCAGGTGAGTATTTCTTTTTTATTTTGACCCCCCCCCCCCCCAAAAAACAAGCAGTTAACCCTTGCCGTGTAGGGGTAGCCCCAATGCAAGGATTCATTTTTTTAAACCCTGGTGTTCCGCTTTAGACACCCTGCGTGCACAAAGGTGCAGAAAGACCTACCTTCAAGAAAGCTATTCGACTTCTCTGGTGGGAAATCAGTGTAGATAAAAGCTGCTCCCGTAAGGATGACAAAGCCTGCCGAGTGGAGAGTCCCAGACACGGCCTAAGACCATCCTGGAAAAACAAAAAAAGGGGGTACATTTGTTTCCAGGCTCAGGAAACCATACAGTGCTAACAGTACACAAAAGGTACACAGGCACAAAAGAATTAACCTGGCTCTTCTCACTGGGCTCCATCGCTCAAACCCCCTGAGAGCACTCATGTACAGGCAGGCTTCTCTGTTGTCACAACCTATAAATAGGAACATATGAAAGAGGTAAGAAAATAACAGATTCCACTGCATCCAGGTCTTATCATGTGATCTCATTCTAAAATCCATGTGACTTTATATTGAAGAATTCCGTTCCGCTAATAGTACATTGCGTGCATCTCTCACTTTGGGTGATTTATGAACACTAAAAGGCCGCAAGTGAAGTACATTATTCAACATTAGGATTGATAACCCAATCACATTATTATGCTAATGATATGCAAATCTCTAACATACTGCTGCAAAGTATTTACCAATTGGTCCAGCTCACAAAATGAAATAAAATTTCTCAGTTCTTCAATATTTCACATTTTAACCACTTCACGTCAAGAGCAAATTTCTTACAGCAGAACCCCAGTTAAAACCTTTATTAACCCTTGCAGTAGGGCTACCCTCGAACTGCAAAGGATAACTGCTCATTTATGTATAGGTTAAAAACAAAGTTATACTCACCTGATCCTCTGAGGCCACTGGC
This sequence comes from Nanorana parkeri, assembly GCF_000935625.1. Lineage (NCBI taxonomy): Eukaryota > Metazoa > Chordata > Amphibia > Anura > Dicroglossidae > Nanorana > Nanorana parkeri. Next base: position 898,228 of record NW_017306797.1, on the reverse strand, counting down.
TCTTAGACCTGTCCCTGGAGTGTCTCTCCCCCTCCGCTGCAGCGGTCTAAGGTCCCTGAGTCATCATGTTTCATACACAATGTATAGGACAAGACAATGCCAAAAGACATACCATCACTGCAGCGGAGGAGGAGACAGGCTTAAAGTAGCGCTGGTCACCGCTGGCCGACTCTAAAGTTTGGTTGAGTATAACTTTTTTTTTTACCTAGACAAAAACAAGCAGTTCAGCCTTGCAGTTCGAGGGTAGCCCCACTGCAAGGGTTAATAAAAATTTGCGCTCGGAGTTCTGCTTTAACTTTTGCACACTTTAAAATTGGAATTTGAGTCTAGCAAACTGCTTAAAGCTCCCAAACAATGATATTATTTCTGAAAGCAGAGGCTGTGCAGAATAAAAAACAAAATGATAGATGAATTGTTTTTATGTTGCTCGATATTTGCTCAAATGTTTATCGAATCAATATTTTGAGGAAAAAAATACACTAAAATCAATTTCAGTGCACACAAACAACATAATATCCAATGGAGTCGTGTTGGGTAAACAGATACCAAACATGTCAAACCTTAAAATTGCACGCACCTGTGAAATGCTTAAAAGGAGAACTATGAGGCGAGTGAAAATCACTCAGCCTCAAGGTGCCCATACACTGCACGATTCTCGGGAAATCCCGCGATCGTACGAGAATCGTGCAGTGTATGGAAGGCGTGCGACCGCTTCTACTGTACGGTCGCACGTCTTCCGTCGAACCAGCAGGCTAGAAAACCCGACGGGAATCGTACGATTCTCGGCGAGTTAGTGGCCTGCTGGTTCGACAACTGCCGAACGGGGCGGTGTGCGCACGCGATGATTGCAAGTACTATCTGCCTGTCCAAGATGGGCAGATTCATTGTACGTTTTTTTAAGTACTTTACAACCCTCGCAAGACAAAAGTCTTGCGAGGGTTGTAAAGTGTATGGGCACCTTCAGAGTTCGAGCCGACGCGTGACAATGAAACAGTCACACGTCGGCTCAATAGATCGGGAAGTGAGAGAACACATACAGTCGCTCGCTCACTTCTCGATCTTCTCCCTGCAGTGACTGTCAGTCACGGCTCCCTGCAGGGATTCCCCCCTCCCCTGTCCAATCCTCCAGCGCTGACTGGCGGAACGGACAGGGGAGGGGGCGGGCACAGCTGGCATTGCCTCTATATAGGCAGAGCCAGCTGTCACTCACGCAGTTGGGTAGATCTCGACAGTAATGTCGGGATCCGTCCCGGCTGCGGCGGTCTCAGTATACCGCAAGCTCTAGCTCGCAATATACTGAGCTTTGGGTCAGGGGAGGAGGTTAGTATATCTCCTCCTGTGACCCTAAAGAGAACTATTGGGAAAAACACTTACCCAATAGTTCTCTTTTACCTTTTTTGCAATCACATAGGGGGGCTAACAAGCTCCCACTCTTTAGCTGCATACAAGTGATCAGGATGTAGGGCCTATTCACACCACATCATCTCCGGACCTGATTGTTTCCGGACCCAAAATGAATCCTAATGTATCCCTATGCTATTTCTGCCCTCTTTTCACACAACATACTCCTCGTCTCATTTTGTCTGGTCTGGAATGCATAGAAACGCATCAAAAACACTTACAATTGCACCTGTAACAGCATTTTAAGCTAAAAAACAAACAAACAACGTCCTGAAAGTGGCAAAATCGCAGCAACAACACGGCAAAACACAATGCACTGCGTTCCAGATCTGGTCCGGAAAATGGTGTGAACCTGCCCGTACACCTGTATGTGACAGTCGGGTGCCGGCTGAAGTGATCGGTATCAAGATCATGGCAGCCACAGCAGCTGTGATCTTGGTATAATCACTTCAGGAACTTGCCAGCTATATATGCATCGCCGTCCTGAATTTGTCATATGAAGAAGTCCTATGTAAACCCAATCACTAAACATTCATATAACATGGAACTTCAAAAGGAATTTCCAATATTTGAAAAATCGTCAGACTTCATTGAAATGACATGAAGTTCTTTGTTCAGGCACTTCCGGTAGTGTGACAATGTTCTTATCCTGTCCTCCAATTGTATTGCTACTTTGTCACCCTGACACACAGGCTATCAATAGAGACTACAAGTAGCTGTTTCTACACAAATTAGGCCGTCACATTTATTTGATGTCACCATCAGAAAACCCGTCAGAGAAATAAGTGTTATTCCAACTCGGCTGCAAAAGTGGAAATACACTTTAGGTGAAAAGTCCATGGTCCGGGTAACGGGACAAACAGGAGACAGCTACTCTAGCTATGCCTCCTATGGGACAACGAGAACGTGGCCATCAGCACATACTGTGTTTCCCCGAAAATAAGACCTAGTACAATTTTTGGGAATTGCTAAAATATAAGACCTACCCCGAAAATAAGATCTAGTTGTGACCATTAACAGGGCCGGTGGTGGCATAAGGGGGAACTTGAAGAGCCGCGGGAGAGAATCAGCGGTGCCAACAAAGCCAGCGCTAGAGGAAGCGAGGCAGCACCGGAGCAGAGCCGCATAAGCTGATGCTTCCTCTAAAGCATACGTGTCAAACTCAAGGCCCGCGGGCCAGGATCGGCCCACGATGGAATTATATTTAGCCCGCATGATAATATTGAATTATTATTAGATCTGGCTGCCGGTATATTGCCCACACTATTAGAACTGCAAGTCCCACAATGCACATGGGCGCCAGGCAGCCGACAGATTGTGTCCATAAAGGCCAGTGTTCTACCGAAAGCTCCAAGTGTCCCCAGGATTGGCATCCCCTCCGCCATAAAGGTGGCCGCCGATCGGCGGCTGCCATCTTTAAAGCTGGAAGTGCCCTGCGGCTTCTGTAGGAAAGGCCCGCGGCTGTCCCTGCCTTGCCAGACCTCAGAGCACGGATGAAGAGCTTATGGGGCCTGCGCAATGAGGAGAGAAAGCAGGGGAAGAATCCACATAAGCGGGCACCATTTTCTTTGTACTGTGTGATATACTGTATAGGCCGCGGTATTATACTGTGTGATATACTGTATAGGCCGCGGTATTATACTGTGTGATATACTGTATAGGCCGCGGTATTATACTGTGTGATATACTGTATAGGCCGCGGTATTATGCTGCGTGATATACTGTGTAGGTTTGCCGTATTATACTGTGTGATATACTGTATAGGTTTGCCGTATTATACTGTGTGATATACTGTATAGGTTTGCCGTATTATACTGTGTGATATACTGTATAGGTTTGCCGTATTATACTGTGTGTTCAATTTGTTTTCAATAAACACTGAACTAGCCCAGCCCTTGACTTGGAGCATTTTTTAAATTTTGGCCCACTGTGTATTTGAGTTTGAGACCCCTGCTCCATAGCGTCGGCTCCTGTCACAGGCGGAGTGATACCAAATGCACTCTGCCTGTGAGGAATCGATTGAGCGAAGCGCGCTGTGCTCATTCTGGCCAGCGATTGGTTACCAAAGTCTGTTGTACATGAATAAAGTGTGGATTGTTGTACATTCAAAAAAAAATAAGACCTACCCCGAAAAAAAGACCTAGTGTGTTTTTTGAGCCAAAAAAAATATAAGACAGTGTCTTAAGGTGCCCATACACCTGCCGATTATCATACGATTATCACGTGTGATCCAGCGATCGTACGATAATCAGCAGGTGTATGGGCAGCGTGCGACCGCATCTACTGTACGGTGGCACGACTTTCATCTTCCTAGCACGCTGGAAAACCTGCCGAAAAATCAAACGATTTTCGGCGGGTTGGTAGCTTGCTCGGAAGACGAAAGCCGCAAGAGCACACTGCCCGCTCAGCGTTGCAATCATCAGCAAGCCCTCCCCTCAGCGGGGAGGGCTTGCGATGATCGCAAGTACGACATGCCAGTCCAAGATGGGCAGGTCGAATGAAATTTTAATGACCTTACAACCATCGCACAACGAAAGTCGTGCGATGGTTGTAAGGTGTATGGGCAGCTTTATTTTCGGGGAAAGGAAACACGGTAGCACATAGCCAAGATACGAAAGGCAGTTCCTGCTGACTGACAGAGCCAAGAAGGTTAGATGACAGCAAGACAGTACAAGACAGCAGGAGAGATTTACTCCTGGGCGGAAGCAACAGATGGCTCAGGATGTAAATTACATAAGAAGCTGAAGTCTGTTGGACTTTATAAATTAGGAAACATAATCTTAAAAATGTCCAACAGTCATTATCCATATCAAAATCAAATAATCTATAAATTGACAAGCTGTGCGGATTCACACGCGGTTCGAGTCGGCTTTATTCAGACGCAGCAGACATTGATCTGGATATACTTTATACAATTCCTCCAGTGTTTATATGTAGCTGTAAACATGTCCAACACGTTCAGATGATCTAATCTGCCCCGGACGCACAGATTTCTATTTCTCCAAACGCAGCTAAACTGCCTACCATTTAAAAGAATCAGAAGGAGACAAAGGAAATTGCGATGATCCTCAGAGCCATCCAGTGGCAGGATTACAATTATTTATATAGAGCCACCATATTCCGCAGCGCTGTACAAGCAGAAATGCTGTGCGAGCGTATAGCTGGGAGGACGATTCATAAATCAGCCCCTTGATTAATATTTCGATTGTTAGAGACAATTGGCATGAATTTCGTGGCAATAAAATATGACAGAGCCTGTGGTGATGGGCTTTGGTTCAGGTCAGAACCTCTTCTCCCCCCCATACAAATCTATGGGGAGGCAAAAGCAGCTTGAAGCAGGTCAAATGCAAGTCAGACGTAGGTCAGCTGGAGGTCAAATCTACCTGTCAATGAATTCTGAATGATCTCAAACTGACGTCACAACTATACTTCATTTGAAGCCCAAAGACAATCAACAAAGGCCCAAAAACTGCATGCGTTTTCTGCTAAATGTCAACACACATGGAAACAAGCATGTCGGTTTTTGAATACCCAAAAGGTCGGAATGAGGCCAATACTTAGGAAGACAATTAAACCCAAAGACACACCAAAAGCAGAAATCAAATGTCTGTAAATATCGCCCAAAACTGAAACTCCTTCAATTATTTAGAGTTTGAGTAAAAACATCTGCTTGGTGCCATCTCACAGCGAAGCTCCTAGAAGTCACACTTGCCTTGTCAATCACAAACTGGCTCAGAGGTTAGCACTGCTGCCTTGCAATATGTGGTCCTCAGTTCAAAACCGGGCCATGTGCCATCTGCATGGAGTTTGCATATTCTCCCTGCACTTGTGATGGTACTCCAGTTTCCTCCCTTTCTAGGTTAATTGGCTCCAGTCTAAATTGGCCCTAGTATGTATGTGCGATAGAGTCTAAGCTCCTGGAGGGACTGCAGTGTATGTAAAGTTTTCTGCAACTTGTTGCCCCTCCAAGCTCCCCTGGAAAGAATTTGTCAGTGTCAGTCCAATCAGCCGCATCCGGGGCATTCCCCACCACCATCAGCATGTAAACAAAGCGTTGGGATTCTGGTGACATCACTGACCTTATATGGACACCTTATATGGACATTAGTAATATGACCATTCAGGTCACCAGCACCCGGACCCTTTGTTTACATGCTGCTGCACTGACAGATTTCTTCCAGGAGAAACCGAGCTGGACCGTAGTCAGCGCTATGTAAATACCTATAATAAACAAATTGCAGATCTGATCTATTACATAGATAATATATGAGAAGAGAATTTTGATTGATTTTAGGCAGTCTCAATGCCTCCACACCAGACATGTCCTATTTCTGCAGAGCAGACCCCTATGTGCCCATTAGGATAAATCACACCATCCATGGATTGTTATTTGCTATATAAATTCCCCACATGCATCCAACTAATCCTCTGCAGAAACCAGTGACAGCCGCAGTGCCGCCTCATTACCATTCCCTCTGTGACAGCCGAGTCCCCTCTGTCATGTCTGACCTCCACACACCCCGCCATGACAGGTCTTCACATTACCCACCGCTACAAGTCCCCCTTCACCGCTCACCACCGGCCACCTCCAGGCTGAGCTGCTACAATACTTCCGGCACACAGTAAGAATTCTGCAGATGAAACGCCTTACGTCATCACGCCGTGTGCGATAGAACGCTGGCAGCGTGAAGCGTGCGGCGCCATCTTATGTGTGGGCACTCACTGTTCTAATGAGAGAAGTACCGGTATGCTAGGTGTATGGGAAGTTCTTCAAACTTCAAAAATACTGACTTATTCTCACAGAGTGACATCATACCAGCTGCATTTCTTACTGCAGTTACTCCCTATCTTTGTTAAATAAAAAAGTAATCAAGCAGACTCGCAGCTATGATATAAATCTAACATCTGAGGCATGTTCAGGACAGTCCATTGCCAAGTTCTGAGTAGCTGTTCTGCAGCACTTCAGTTCGCTGCAGCAGCTTCACTGAACGATTCCTCTGCACAGTGCTAAGCAATATGGTGGAGTATAAGATAGCAGTGCTGAGCGCTGACTTACAGCACAGCATTCAGCAGCGGTTTGCTAACTCGCAGCGGCTGAGCAACTAAACAAGTCTCTGCATGTATGTCCAGTGCTGCCTGTAGCCTCATGGTGTGCCTCTACTCCCATGATGCAATGCGTGGTGACAGAGCAACGTATGTGTGGGCCTGGGTTTTGCCATATGTGGGTTGATCTCGTGGCTTGCTGTCAGATATTTTTGATTTGCTGGATTCATTTTGTGATAGCAAGTACACTGTGACATCTAAGTTTTTTTTTCTGTGGTCCATGGCTAGATTGTTTGCAGCATGACAGTTACTTCTTACTGTGTGTTGATGATCGCAAGTACGATCTGCCTGTCCAAGATGGGCTGATCGTACGAGCTTTTAATTAGCTTACGACCATCGCAAGGTGTATGGGCACCTTTACTTTCCTTTTGCTCCTGCACCTCTCAGTTGAAGCTGTGGGTTAATGGAACTGTAGCTTACACAAGGCTATGGACCCCTGTGCAACAACACTGATTGGCCCCAAGCTGGCACATGAAGTGAGTCACATGCTCCTTCTTCCCCAGAAGTATCTAGTATTTGCTTCACCTCCCAGCACTGAATGGAAGAGCAGGGGAAGAAATGAAAGATTAGTATATACGGAGTTGGGGGTTAAAGCAAAAATGTTTTACTCCAGCTTTAACCAAACCTGCTATTTCATGTTGTGGTGAGTAAAAGTGTGTTAAATTTCCTGCCTGCTCTTAAGGGATCACTGGCATCATTTCCACTAACAATTAGTTTTTTTTTTGAGAAACATTTTCTGCATTTAGCACACAAGAACAGTTTCTCTTCTGTATGGATGGATTGATGTCGCAAGGTTGGTCTTGGTGGTGAGTGTCCTCACTGCTGAAAAGCCCTTCCCCTGTTCTGTGTACAGGAAATGTTTCACCATCCACGGTTTCTCTTTTGTATGGTTAGTGAAACATTTCCCACACACAGTGCAGGGGAAGGGCTTTTCAGCAGTGCGAACTCTCACCACCAAGACCAACCTTGCGACACATCAATCCATCCACACAGATGAGAAACCGTTCCCGTATTCTAAGCACAGGAAATAGTTTCTCAAGAAAATCATCCCTCCTGATTAAGGCTGCAACTAACAATTATTTTCATAAGCAATTAGGTGGCTGATTATTTTTTTGATGAATCAGTTAAAATAAAAAATGAAATACCATCTTTTATTTAAAATTTAAATGCATATGTGGAGTGTTAAAAATATAAAGTTTACATTGGAATAAAACTGCATGGCCATTTTTTGCAATCCCACCTCACCGGAATGCACGGCATTGCAGTACCACGCATTCCAGCGCAGGCAATCACACTGCAGGCAGGAGGTGTGTTTGGGGTGCCATTGAAGTGAATGGCACCACATGGCAACGCACATACCGCAGCAGAATTTTTTAAGGCCAAAACTTTACCCACCGAATTTATAGATTTTTAAAAAAAAATTGCATGTATTATATTAAACATTTTAATTAGTTTCATGGATTTAAAATAATCTGAATTGTAAAACTCCAACCAATATAATAAAATAACCAAACTTTTTTTTAAATGACATTACCAAACTTGGACAAAAAATACAATTGTGTATATATATATAAAAGCCGGGTCATCAGTTTAGAGTTAACCATGAATATTGGCCTGAGATTTATTGCTCTAGGGACGCCCGATCGCTTGCAGGAGCTGCGGGTGTGCGCCCCCCCCCACCTCCGCGCTGCCAGTCCAGAGGTCCGCTGTCCCCGGTGGGACCAGCGATGCTCTCAGTGGAGATCAGTACACGATCTCCCTTTGACCTCTTCTCAGTCCTCGAATGCAGGAAGTGATGTATATTACATCACTTCCTGCATTCACTGTCACTGTCCGGTACAGAACACTGGTGGGAAGCTGGTGAAGCAGATCTCTGCTTCATCAGCTTCTCTGCGAGTCCCTAGGTGACATTAGGGGTCTTAGAGACCACTGATGTCTCCATAAAGAGGACCTCTCATGTGAATTGGCTATCACATACCCCTATGTGATAGCAATAAAGTAAAAATGAAAGCATAAAAAAAAAATAAAGAAGCTAAAAAATAGTCACAAGTAAAAAAAAACAGTAAAACACAAAAAATGTTTTAAAGTCCCCCGCCCCCCACATACACCCGCAAACATGCGTCGGGTGCGCCAACGTGCCGCAAACATCGGAATAAGAGCAATAATTTTAGGGGCATTAATTACTGATAACATTAAACTGATGAGCAGTAAAAGCTTTTAATGCATCGCCCATGGCCAATTTTGGGTGTGGCCGTTTTCTGCAATTTCACGGGGGCGCGCAATTTTAAAGCTTGACATGTTTGGTGTCTGTTTACCCGACGTGACCCCGTCTTTTATATTCTACTAAAAAATTGGGGTGATAATAAATGTTTCATAACATTTCATGGGAAAATACAAAAAAATACAAAATTTAGGTTTACTTTTTTTGTTATATAGTAAAAAATAAAACCCCCAGTGGTGATTAAATACCACCAAAGAAAGCTCTATGTGTCCCAAACAAAATGGTATAAAATTCATTTCAGTACAGCGTTGCATGACGGAATAAATGTCAGTCAAAGTAGCGCAGCGCTGAATACTGAAAAATGGCCTCCACAGGAAGGGGGTTTAACACCGCGGTCATCAAATGGTTAAAACTGAAATAAACTGAAACTCAGTAAGGGGCGTACCATAAGTGTGTTAATGAACATAGATTGGTTTCAGTTGTGTCAGTATAGAAATGACTCTACAGGTGTCCATCCATTGTTAGATTTTCGTTCGGAAATTGTACACAACGATTTTTTTAATGAAAATCGAACAGGTAATGGTACAGCACCAATGAATGAGGGATGAGGATGAACACAGCACATGTGCAAAAGGAAAGATAATACTATATTCAAACAAATACTTCCTCTGCGTAGGTCAAACGATTATTTCTGTCTTTTGTCAAAAATTTGTTGGTTAGTATGGCTAACAAACAATTTCCAAACTCAACATTTGACTATGCTTGATGGGGAATTCTAGGTGTAATCGAACGAGCGTTTGCGGCACAAACAAAACCGTTCAAACGGAAATCTAACAATGTATGCCCACCTTAAAGGTGCCCATACACCTAAAGCTGCCCACACACCTTACAATTTATCTGCAGATTTTCTGTGGTCAGATGGAAAAAGTGCAACAGATTGGCACAGGTGGAGATTACTCCATCCACACACTTAAGTGTAGATGGAGGAATCTGTTGCACCTTTTCCATCTGACCACAGAAAATCTGCAGATAATTGTAAGGTGTGTGGCCATCTTCAGTCTACAGGTTAGTTTCAGGTGTGTCAGCATAGTTCTGATTTTAAGTCTTCAGATTGACTCCAGGTGTGTCATTATGGTTCTGAGTCTACAGACTGGTTTCAGGTGTGTTAAGGTGCCCATACACCTTACAATTATCTGCAGATTTTCTGTGGTCAGATGGAAAAAGTGCAACAGATTGGCCCAGGTGGAGATTACTCCATCCACACAGTTAAGTGTAGATGGAGAAATCTGTTTCCACCTTTTGCATCTGACCACAGATAATCTGCAGATAATTGTAAGGTGTTTGGCCACCTTTAGTCTGGTTATGATTCAAAGTCTCCACTCGTTGGTTTACAATGAGTCAGTATGGTACTGATTCTGCGTCTATAGATTGGTGTCAGTATGGTTCTGATTCTGTGTCTACATATAGGTATCAGGTGTGTCAGTATGGTTCTGATTGAGTCTATAGATTGGTATCAGGTGTGTCAGTATGGTTCTGATTCTGAGTCTATAGATTGGTATGAGGTGTGTCAGTATGGTTCTGATTCTATAGATTGGTATCAGGTGTGTCAGTATGGTTCTGATTCTGAGTCCACAGTTTGGTATCAGGTGTGTCAGTATGGTTCTGAGTCTATAGATTGGTATGAGGTGTGTCAGTATGGTTCTGATTCTATAGATTGGTATCAGGAGTGTCAGTATGGTTCTGATTCTGAGTCCACAGTTTGGTATCAGGTGTGTCAGTATGGTTCTGATTCTGAGTCCACAGATTGGTATCAGGTGTGTCAGTATGGTTCTGATTCTAAATCTACAGATTGGTATCAGGTGTGTCAGTATGGTTCTGATTCTGAGTCTTCAGATTGGTACCAGGTGTGTCAGTATGGTTCTGATTCTGAGTCTTCAGATTGGTACCAGGTGTGTCAGTATGGTTCTGATTCTGAGTCTTCAGATTAGTACCAGGTGTGTCAGTATGGTTCTGAGTCTACAGATTGGTATCATGTGTGTCAGTATGGTTCTGATTCTGAGTCTACAGATTGGTATCAGGTGTGTCAGTATGGTTCTGATTCTGAGTCTACAGATTGGTATCAGGTGTGTCAGTATGGTTCTGATTCTGAGTCCACAGATTGGTATCAGGTGTGTCAGTATGGTTCTGATTCTGAGTCTACAGATTGGTATGAGGTGTGTCAGTATGGTTCTGATTCTGAGTCTATAGATTGGTTTCAGGTGTGTCAGTATGGTTCTGATTCTGAGTCTACAGATTGGTATGAGGTGTGTCAGTATGGTTCTGATTCTGAGTCTACAGATTGGTATGAGGTGTGTCAGTATGGTTCTGAGTCTACAGATTGGTATTAGGTGTGTCAGTATGGTTCTGATTCTGAGTCCACAGATTGGTATCAGGTATGTCAGTATGGTTCTGATTCCGAGTCTACAGATTGGTATGAGGTGTGTCAGTATGGTTCTGAGTCTACAGATTGGTATCAGGTGTACAAGTATGGTTCTAATTATATGTCTACAAATTGTCTTCAGGTGTGTCAGTAGAGTTCTAGCAAGTTGTCGGTTCTTATACCTGATATGGATCACAGCTGTGGAAGATGATATTTTAGGTGGCATGGTTCTATAACTGCATCATAGAGTAGAATAGGGATACAACACAACACAACGCATGTAGGATTTCCTCAATACTTCACATAAAGGTAAGTCTGATATCTGTAACTCTACAGTAGTATTCAATACTTAGACAGGTATAGTCCGAGAAGTAGCGTAGGAAAGTATATTACTTCATACACCTTCAGAGCAGATAAACTCCCACAATCAATACACGGTTAAACCTGTATTACCTCATACAGGCGTAAAGTTCTCATGTATGGTGTGCAGGCTTTAAGCAGTATGTGAATCACATAAGGGAGACTGGTTCATCTCAGTAACCCCCGTCAGACATGTTCTCAGATTGAATGGTGGAAGATATTATTGGATGTTACATAAGTCAAAACTTGCGGTTAGCTGTGTTGATGGAGGCGAAGGATACCATCTTTATAGAGATAGCGTAGCGTAGCAAGGTTGTAGGATGGAGGGGGTTAAGGGAATAGTGTTAGTAGTCCAGTGGAGTGATTCCCCAGTCAGTGTAGCAGTAAGTAGCTCAATCTTCTTTGTAGCAATAGAGCAGTGTAGCAAGCAGGATTTGTAGTCCAGGGAAGTTGTCTCAGCTGTCTGTGGGGCTGTCATGAATACGCGCGGTTTGTCCGTACGGAGGGAAATGCTCAGCGCCCACAATTCCCAGACGCTGAGCATTTATAAAAACCCCGCCTTTAACCTGACAGCCAGGTAGAGGGAGGAGGAGCAGCGTGACGCCGTGGGAGAAGGCGGCATTGGACACTGTTCCTCGAGGACAGGTAAGTCTGTTACATAAGGGCTTGTTTACACCAGCCATCCGCACTAAACACATGGCTGCTGATGTGCGCTAAGAGGAACAATACTGACGCGCCAATCTTAGAGCACCGCTGTTTAATTTTTTTTTGCTCAAATTTTATTAAAATGTAACATTTCATTTAGTTGTATTCACCACAGCGGTGTTGCAATGCAGTGATTTGCATTGCAGAACAATACACTGAAAAAAAGGACTGCATGCCATACTTTCAAGCATACCACCGCAAGGCTGTGGTGTAAACTGACCTGATTGCGTTTTGCCTTGTCTATGCATAGGGCAAAGCTGCCAGCACAGCCCCAACATGGTTTAAACAAGCCCTTAATATGTCTTTTAAAGGGCCCTTGTCTCATCTGCATCATTTACCCACCTAATATGGGTTTGCACTGTTTCCGTCACTAATTTGTGTGAAAGCACATGTTGCTGTCTATATCGTCTTCATCTTTGTGTTTACCAATGTTACAAATTAACAGTTTTCTGACAAAAAAACATCTGTATTTGTGATTTTGTGGGCATACAACTCAAACCCAAGTATGTACAACATGTCCAGCATCACGAAGGTACTGCACTCCCACATCTAGTCGATCTTCCAACACCAACATCTTTAATACTGAATAGGTAGTAGTAGTTTGCTACATTTGACTGGGCTTGGTTCATTTTGAAGAGGGTTTTAGCACTTATCCAAGCGGCTTCCAATGCTCAAATGAGTGTCAGAAACATACAGTGGTGCTATGAAGTCTGAGCAGGTGTTAACCGTTCGATCTACATGGATGAAAGTGTGAATTGTTTTCAGATCGCCAAAGTAAATGTTAAAACTGCATAATATGATGTGATGTCGAAGGCCCCCACCCCTGGTTTCACAACTTATCAGACCTCCAGGCATGTTCTTGGAAAACAATCAACAGCTACCTTGGCACATTCCTTAACACCATAGTAATTAGATTAATATGACTGCGCTGCCCATTTGATATAGATGCCAGGGTATGGTACTGATACTCATTAGAACTGATGAATCCACTTGGATGAGTCATATCTTCAGCATTGTAAAAAAAAAAAAGTCCAGTTGAAACGGACAAAATAATGCTAGTTTTATTGTAACCTGGATAAATGAGAACCCTCACAGACATATTGGGGGGAACTTATCAAAACTGGAGCAGACAAAATCTGGAGCAGTTGCCCATGGCAACCAATCAGCTTTTCTCTTCTGTTTGTTCAGTTAAGATCTGAAAATGAAAGAGAGAAGCTGCTTGGTTGCCACGCACAGCTGCTCCAGATTTTGTCCGCTCCAGTTTTGATCAATTCCCCTCATTCAGTATTGGATAGGGTCTTGTGTGATCAGTGAGATGGTATTTACAATCACAACCTTCTTCTGTTTTATTTTTCTTATCATTCATAGATCATAATGTGCCCGTTAGGGCCCTAACTGGAGGATGGTGTGTGCTTATTAAAAGATTATATTTCCATTGTTTGGTGGAACTTACAACGTAGATTCTATTTTAGGGAAAAAAATAGAGGTTAAGTCAAGAATCCAAAAGCAAACAAGACAAATACTTTATTAAACATGCAGACTTCAGCTTCTACACAACACTCACACTGCAGATTTGTAGTCTGTTACCATGTATTTGAAATAAACACATATGACAGTAGTCTTTAGTATCCTTAAACAGGACTTCAAGTCTGTCTGGTGGGAGAGGAACAGATTTTCAGGCTATGTATACAGTACAGTTTTCTTGACAAGAATGCAGTGGGGCTAATTAATGACAACTAAAAAAAATTGCGGAGCTGTTGCCTATAGCAACCAATCTGCTTTGCTCTGAAATGAGAAGCCTGATTCAGTGCCAGTGGTAATGACTTAACCTTTCTCCAGTTTCCATAAACTGCCCACTGTGCTTATAAGATAAACCTTTCTTTCAGAGCAATTGCAAAAAGTCACTCGTCATAGAAGAAAGAGTATGCTGTGATTTGGTCCCTATAGTTCACCGTATAAAGGACTGGCCTATATATTCAAACAAGATGATAGTATGATAATCTTTAATCAACCATATTTCATCCTCTATTAGGCCAAAGACAAGCTGATGTACAGAACACTGACCTTTTCATTAACAGAGGCGTCTACAAAGTATGAAATGTTTATACTTTCTTCCGTGACACTAACCTCTATTTCAGAAACTTGTATATAACTAGATTCCATAAAATATCTCCAACAGTTACTTTGTTTTTGTTCTAAACGCATTCTCATATAAACAAATGCATAAATCTACAGGAATGTTCATACTTATCTTAACAGATAGTGAAGGCAAACGTTATTGGCTTTGAGAGAACAGGAACATGTCAAACTAAGAAAAAAAAACAAGTCTTTGGTCTCTTGAGAGTAAATTCGACTGCCAAGACCTCTAAGATAACCAGTATAATTATCCAAAAGAGATTTTTTTTATATATGTGTCTTTGTAGTTGCTCTGCCTTTCCTGTTCTGAGCTGAAGTCAAATCTACCTGTAGTAATAAGAATTTCCTCTCCAGAATAGTGCTTACCTCTGGCTGAGTATTCTCCACTTTACACTCCTACACCGTGCCTTTGGCTGTGCAGCATTTAAATCCTTCCTGGACTCTGCAATCTGAATTTACATGCATGGGCAGTGACCTGAGAGATAAATGGACTACCTGTTCCCTTGAAACCTAGCAGGGGGATGAGCAGTTCTTTAATCCATAGGGTGAACCGTGCACAGTAGCTCTTAAATTACTGTCTCCAGAGAGACTGTAAAAGCTGTCTGCCCATAGCGTTGTGAAGTGTCAAATACTCAGTGTGATGTAAGTACTTCTGTTGACGTTGACATATTTGCTCATGCAGGGTCACATATTTACTCAAAACCTGTCAGGATGGTTGTTTTAGCATCAGAACTGAGGTACCCATCGAGTAAAGGAGGCTGCCATTGCCTAGTGCTTGGAAACAAGTTAAAAGGGAGGGCATGCACATCATTTTGTCTGATTCCGTCAAGCTGTAATCTGCTTTACGAATGGCATTGTACCTGGGAGTCCGGTATAGGAAGCCTACTGTGCTGGATGGTTCTGTCAGGTTCCTTCCATCCAACCAGGTACTTTTTGAAGAGGCAATATCAACTTGTGACTGTATTTGCCCTTAATGTCTTCACAAGTGAGAAAAACAGATTAGTTGTATATATGTTTCTACAATACAATACAAAAAAAAAAGTAGAATAATACTGTAAAAAAAATGTATAAACATATGTCAAAGCCTCTGTGTCTTTTACCAATCAACTGTCTTTCCAGCAGCAATGGTTTAGACAAAAGAAAGGCTGGCATATCATTACACAACAGTAGTATGAATGCTTTAGAAGCTCTGGACACTAAAGGGAAATGACTGAGTCCACTCGGGAGAGTACAAATAAAGTGCTGTGAGGGTCTCAATCACTCCCACTATATCCAGCTTTTCACTGCCCAGATGTTTCGGACGTGTAAACAACCTGTATACTGAAGCAATATCACTTCTCATTTCCTATCACAGTCTGAAGATGACAACAGAAATTAGGGTCATAGTTTTCCCCACAGATCTGGGCTCGGAAACTGGTCCACTTCCCCCACCTCTGTGCTGAACTCTTCTCCCAGTGTAAATGATAGCTTATACCTGAGCCGCACTTTTTCCTGTCAGGGAAAGAGAACAAAATCAATGTCTGTCTTTGCTGGTGTAACAATATTGAGGAAACAAGGTTCACAAACTTTTCCATAAACCTCACCAGCCGTGCTTGTTTTATGGATTTACTCACAAAGGGTTCGGAAATCTTGGAACTAAAGCTGGCCATACACTGTGCAAATTTAATCCGCTTCATCAGGAATTGCCCAAAATTGGCACAGTGGATGCTGCTATCAGCATCCCTCGATCAGCTGATCAAAGGAGCCAGTCAGAAGATGTTTGTACGAACAGAGCCAGCGGGGAATGAGCTGCTGGCTCTCTCCAGGTATTCTGACAGTGACTGGCAGAACACTATAGAAACAGAAGGGATTCCTCGATCATGCGCTCATAGCGTGGATGGAGGAATCTGCTCTATTTGTTTCGTTCAGCCCACGGGTTTAACAAAAACCATAGAGCAGTGTATGGCCAGCTTTAGTTCAATCCATGATTATACTCAGTTGCTTCCTAAATGGAAATCCACAAACTGTGCACTGTTGATGACCTTTGAGGACCTATCCAACCAAATATCTTTTTACACAGCTTCAAAAAGCTCCTGTCTTTTTGAATGAGGTAGTCGATAATGCCTTATAAAACAAAAGTTTATCTAAACTGGTCCAATAAAAGGTCATATTTGCAGAACTGCTGGGAATAGATGACACATTCAGGAAAATCAAATGATTGTAGGAATTTTCACCTAAAGTCAGGAAATGTCCATTTTTTTTTTACCTTGAGTGGGTTTGCCAGTAACATGACTTGTGTGATTGATGCAGGGGGTAGAATGGGATTGAATGCTGCCATCTCTGTCCCAGAAGGAGGCTGTAACTTCACCTTCATTGTCTATAACGGCAAGAAATGGATTTTAATAGGCTTACTGTCGCAGAAAAACAGCATGCCGAGTCATGCGATGCATAAATACCTTGGGAACTGCTGCCTGGAAAATAATATTTTGTATAGGTAGAGGTGCTGTGTTCAGCATAGAGATCACTACAACCAAAACATCTGGACGGTCAGGTGGGCAGTCCTTGGCAAAGTGCAGCAGAATGCGGAAGCCATTCTTATCATAAGCAGTCACTGGAAGGAAGGAACCTAAAAGGCCATTATTAATCATTTAAGTGTTTGTACTCAATGTGGAAGATCACTGCCTACAAAGCAGACATTCTCTTTATTTGTAGTTATTCGCATAGTAGCACTAAAATAAACAACCTATTATGTTTCAGCTTCTTCTCACCAGGTTGGCCACATGTACACCTAGTGAATATTGAACCGATGAGAAGTGGCTCAATTACTTTATAAGATTGTTTAACTTATTCACAAGAGGGTCAGCAATTTTGTACTTTTGAGAGAGTCAACAAAAAGCTCTAAGGGCCCGTTCACACCTAAGCGTAACGTCAATCGCATGATACGGTGTAAATGATGAACGCTATTTCACAATCCACTTGACATGCATTACAGTGCACTAGGTGTGTTGACATTCATTTGAGAGGCAGTATAACGCAATGCTGTGCGATGCACGGTACAGTGATGCAGTAGTGCATAAACTTATTTTTTCCACCACACGATATTGCGGTACCGCGCACTGCATTGCAGGGCAGATGGGAGGGGTGCTATTCAAATGGTAACGTAAGCTAGGTGCATTTCGTGATTGACGCTGGATTGCATCGATGGAGCCATTTAAATTTTTTTTTTATTAAAGGAATAGTCAAAAAAAGGTTTTTTTCTTTTCAATTAAAGGATTTTATCAAAAGTCTGGACTTTGTAATAACTATTTTATTTAACCCTTTAGTGAATGTGTAGGGGTACAAGTACCCCATACTCATTCACAAGGGGGGGGGGCATCTGGGTGCCCCCCTTATTAAGCCCTTTTGCCCGCAGACCCCCACAACCACCGGGTCAGGGCTGTGGGGAAGAGGCCCTTGTCCCCATCGGCATGGGGACACGCTCCCAATGCAGAGGGCACGTGGCCTGGTAAGGAGGCGCAGGGAGGGGGTGCTCGATCGCCCCCCCCCTCCTTTCCTGCTCTGTTTGCAACTAAATTTCGTCCAACAAACAAAATTTCGTACAGACTACCGCTAACGAATTTCGGAATCGAAAATTCGGATTTGTTTGCATGCGTTATATCTGTAATTTGGAAACATCCGAATGTCTGAAATTTCGTCCGAATATCGATTCGGAACGAAACGAATCGCACATGTCTACTGCACACCAGTGGCTGTACGAGACCGCACTGCCGGTGTGAAAGGACCCTAATCGACAAAGACATATTCATGCTACTCACTTGTTTTTATTGTTTCCAGCAGCACTATCACATTTGCCAAGGATATATGTGAGCCTTTCTGGGGGCTTTCCTGCTGATGGGATGGAAAAATGAAGTTACCAGGGGCCACAGGCACAGAACAATATGGAGAAGGAGGAGTTACGGTTGCAACAGGATTTAGAGGTTTCACCACTGCAAAGGTGGGCATGGCATTCAAAGCAACAGAAGAGCCCGTGGTCTTTGCTGATGCCCTAAAAAGGTAAAAAGAGATTGAGATGATCAATTTTTGTTGATTCTACAGTATTCAACAATGTTCATATAAAATTATCTCTGCCAAGAAAATGCTAAGCTCCCAATGTTTTTTATGGCAAACGTACCCTTTTGCTTCCTGTAGTAGCTGCTGTCCAAGCACTTCTAGTTCATGTAGCACAATCCCCCCAGCAGGAGGAGCAGGGGATGGTACAGCTGTAGATAATACCGGGGCAGCATTAAACAATGGAGGATACGTAGTGGGAGTGGACTGCGATGTAAAAGTTAGGGCAACAATGGGATTTGCTGGCTGTGCTAGCAAAGGGATGGCTTTGGTGATCACAGGATCCAGTGTAGGTACTGTGAAGAAATCAATATCTTGACTGTCCACCTGTACAAAGAGTTACATGTCAGTTGAGACAGATGTACTGTAGACAACCCGTGCACTAGAATGAAGTAGCATGTCAATTATTATAAAAAGAAGATACAGGTTATTACCTGGAACATATTGCACTTGGAGTCTGAAGTTAATTCTGGGGCTCCATTTGAAGAAGGATCATCCAGACCTAAGTGTGGGGGTCAAGAAAAAGACATCCCAAATGAAAATTACAAAGTGTAATAGGGCAACACATAGACGGTATCTTTTTTTTTTTACTAACAGCCCAAAATATTTGTACAGAGCGAGAAAGTATTAGAACAGAGGTGGGCAACTCCGGCCCTCCGGCTGAGCTTTGACTACAAATCCCAACATACCTCTGCCTCTGGGAGTCATGCCTATAACTGTCAGTTTTGCAAAGCGTCATGGGACTTGTAATTTCACAACAGCTGGAGGGCCGGAGTTGCCCACTCCTGTATTAGAAGCTCTTAAAGGCTTTTAATTGCTGTCTAAATCATCACTGCAAAGATCCCTGGGTGATAGGATGTCAGTTTGACTGTAAAGGGAAATATCCCTAAGGGGGAATACAGACCATAATAAAATGCCAGCAAAGGTTCCAACTCTAAGCTACTGTATCCAAAACAATAATAAATAAAATATTCAAAAGCATTTTCACACCATTTTT